>NW_025889970.1:310321-413160 GCF_002878395.1 Capsicum annuum | reverse complement strand
GTTAATATAGGCTAGGCCCATTAGGCCGGCCTAACCGAACATGTAATTTTAAGGAGTTGGGCTTTAGTTTTTGCAGCCCATTTAAGAACATGGCTTTTTAGCTCGGCCTAGATAAGCCTATTGCATGTAGGGCTTTAGAAATGTAGGTTGGGCTAGCCCGTGGGCGGACCCGTAAGTAAAAAAAATATAAGTATTTAGATTGCTTATTGGTATTTTTATTTGGTTCAAAGGATATCATAGCAAAAGTTATTTAATTTTGCTATCAAGATTATATTTTTAGGGTGTTGGAGACTTGATTAACAAGTATTAACACAATATCATATTGTCTGGTAATATTTATGTTTATTAGCATTCTAAAATTAAATTACAAAATATTATCTTTTAAAAAGTGGGCTAGCCCGTGAGGCCTACAACAGCCCACAGAGTAATGGTGTGGGCTTTCTTTTTTGGTCAATCATTTTGATAGGCCTGCCTGACCTAGACCATCAAACTCAAAGCCCGTGTGGGATAGAGCGAATGGGTTGGGCAGACCCATATTGATAGCTCTAATATTTGAGAACTAAAGAAGAAATAAATCCTTGTAAAGCCTGGGCTGGTCCCTGGCCTATCATTGGCTGGGGTAGAAGAACCTCTGGCTTAGTAGTGGGAATAGGAATTGGGGAAGGCACCCTATCCTGGCCACTAGCTTGGGACACATCACACGGCTTTCCACGACCTCTAGGTCATCCGTAAATAGGAGTACGATCCCTAGGCTCAGTCTTGAGACCCTCATCCTATGTAGTGGTAACACGTGTCCTGGCCATTTGCAAAAGAATAAAGTTAATGACATACTTCTACAAACCAACTTAGAATTTTAGCACGATATGAGTGAAAGAAGTAATAAACTCCTAAGAATGTCCCATAGGATCCCAAAGATAGAAAACAAATGTCATTTAGATCCACAAAACCCTACTAGACACTTGTTCTTGTTCTAACAATATCGATGTAACCTAGGTTCTGATACCAGTTTTTCATGACCTGATTTATGAGTCATGATGACACCTACCAAATTCCACCAGTAGGTAAGAAAAACCCTAACCTGGAGCTAACATAATGGGTTAATTCTGTTAGAAATACCCATCATAGGAAAAATTTCAAGAACACGATTTTATAAATAACAATGTTTTTAGATACAATAAATAGTCAATACAAGATACCAATCTCACGACATGGTAAAGCTAGCACAAGAGCATCTAGTAATAATATAATACAACCTAAGTTTCTAGAAGTGTTAATACATCTGTCTCAAAATTAAAGACTAAATATAAAGATAGTAGGAAATGCGAGACTCAAACTCCAAGAGCTCACCCTATCTTTAGAAATCAACACCACATGAACGTCAATCAACAACGTCAAATAATACTCAAATCTTCACCAAATAGGTACAAAAGTGTAGTATGAGTACCAATACAATGGGTACTCAGTAGGTATCATCGGCCGACTAAGCTAAATCATGATATAATTATGATAACATGAAAGATAACATAACTAAGTCAAGGTAAGTAAACAAACCTGAATCAACTCTAATATCATATGCATACACAGGTAAATAAATCAAAATAATAGAATAACATAATATAAAGCATCAACATACACAAATATAACTATAAAATTAGCGCCCATACACCAATTAGTGTGGAAAAGTAAATTACCCATCGCAAGTCCCCATAAGCCTGGAAGGTACAAACAAGATAGCATATCTCACCACTATCATTTATCAACTATCATAATATCATTTAAATTAATCTAAGTCATGGCACACTATAACCATCAACTATCCATAATCGTCACTTATCCATTAAACAATAATTATCATCATTTACCAACTAGAACGATATCCACCACTAATCTATATTTAGCACTAACCATCAACTATATTATTTTATAAATATTTATCATTTACAGACTACAATCAACATTACTAATATCAACAACATACCCAAATTTCATATAAGTAGATATAAACATATAGTTGCCATATATAGGGCATAGCCAGAATCGAACCATTCGATGTACACATAAGCATATCAATGTAATCATCCTCCAACCTTGTTAGGTATCTATGCATCATCATAAACATCCACTAGCTTTACCAGGTATCAATATCATCATAATCACCCCCCGGCCTTACCGAGTATCAATATATCATCATAATCCTCCGACCTTGCCAGTTATCAATATATTATCACAATATCCTCCGATCTTGTTAGGTATCAATACATTATAATAGTCATCCTCCATCATTGTCAGATATTAATATATCATCATAACCATCTTCCGACCTTGTCGGGTATTAATAACATCATAAATATTAGAACTTGAACTGGTAGACACATCATCATAGTTGGTGGAAAAATCAATAGCATAAGTTATCACATAATCAAGCATCATGATTTCAAGCATAATCAATAGATTAAATTCCCATATAATCAATAAGCATGGCTTCTAGAATCATTAGCATTGTAATTTCCAATATCATCTATACAAATGATTTATAATATTATTTCTAGCTTAATTATTAAGCGTGATCATAAGCATGAGCAATAGCATAGTCAATGGCCCGATAATATTCAAATTAATAACAAAATCATGGGCTTATTCAATAGCAAATTCAATAGCTCATGATAACATAATTAATAATCTAGTTAAATAATCCATAAGCATTATTTCAAATATCATCATCACCATAACCATAAGTGCCAAGTTTTACAATATGGAATCAATGAATATTTCTAAGAATTCAACAAGTGTATAAGGGTTTCTAGATAACTAATCATCAATCTTAACTTAAGGTGGGTTGAAGAGCCAACTTCTAAATCCCCGAAATACATTCTAAGTCAAATTATACCCTGGACTAGGCTAAGGTATCTAAATCCTCTCTTTGATGTATAACAAGATACCATTAATCCTAAGGTAAAGGTTCTTCTCAAACACAATAACTAAGCCAATATAGTAATTAAGACAACCTTCCCTAATAAAGGAACTAAGGCCAATCTTACCCTAAGCATGATTAACTAGATCATTTTTACCTATCTTGATTATCTAAGACATTCTCATGATAAACATAAGTAATGAAGTTCATTCAACTAAGTCATGAGGAAAACAAGCCAAATGTTTCCATTCTATGTTTTCAAATTAGCTAAATAATCCAACTAACCCAAGTCTTGTATTTTATCAATCCAATACCTAAAACCCATCCCAAATCTAACACAAATTACAAGAATACTATGATGTTGCTTAATCAACCAAGGAATAAACCTACATCAATACCGAAGAAAGCTCAACGAATAGCTAAACCATCATTTTTTTTGAGAAGATTTCTCAAGATGCCAAGCTATTAAAAACACATTCTTCTCATTAATACGAGAATATTAATATGGATATCACACCATTGTGCTTCGGGTCCAAAAATCATCTCAAAACCCCATGTGGTTCCTACTTACAAAGTTGAGTTTTTGAGACCAACCCAACATTCACACAAGCTCAAGGAATTATTACCCTAAAAAATAGGAGAAAACCAAGCTAAATTAGGGCTAAAATAAAGCCCTAAAGGTTTTGATATAATAATCAAGAGATTTCACAAAGAAAAAAAGTGAATTCTTACCTCAAAATCAGAAGATAATTGCAAAGTAAATGTTACTCAAGCTCCCAAGTCACCTTCAAGTCTCAATATTTAGAAATCACACTATTTAGGGTTTATGATCTCAAGGGGGGGGGGGTGAGAAATTTCTATAATCATAGACAAAGGGGTCATTTTATATCCTATCCAGGTTCTCAAGAATCGGTAGCGCGATCTGAGGACTTGTGATCACGGTACCTCTCGCCTATCAAATGAGTCACGATCATGATACCTTTTTATGATCATAGCATCTCTACCACATACGAATTCATGATCACGGTCTAAAAAGTGACGATCATAGTGCACCAGCAAACTAGATACACTAGATTTTCCAAGTCCAAAATGGACTTCCATCAAGTGCTCTAGATTTATTCAGAATCCCATATATGCAAATGTACTATGTAACCATAAAAAATTCATTATTCTAGACTCAATGGCAAAATTGGATTTCTGTTCGAGGTCGTTTCAACCAAATATGGGTCCCACACCTATATTTCTAATTTCTTAACTTTTTGACCAATAGGTCAAAATCAGCTCGAGTGCCTCAAGACCAGAACCAATGGTCTTCCTTGCCTAATATCAATATTCCAAAGCTACCGACACAGTCAAAATTTACATATAAGAACATTTTATTGATATTTTTGCTTGATGGCTACTTGGAACAAACGAAGACTTCAAAATACAAAATTAGCTCTAAAAAATCAAATGAACTTTTCGGTAACAAAACTAGTCCCAATAAGTCATAAATAACTTAGGATAGCTAAGGAAAAGCTCTAACAACAAAAATAAGTGGAAATATAGAAAATGACCCGATGGGTCATTACATAAAGGACGTGGTGACTTATAAGATTAAGCTATAGGACAGTGAGACGGTGGCACTTATTTAGAAGTGTAGCTCTTTGGTGATGAGAAAAATGCCTAAAAAGATAAAGGACCCAGAGATTTTCACCCTCCCCATACAAATTGGTGACAGTGATGTGGTTCATGCTTTGAGTGATTTAGGAGAAAGTATAAACTTGATGCCCCTATCAATGTTTAAGTTTGGGTAAGATAACACCATGCTCTATGGTGTTATAGATGGAAGACCAAACCAAAGTCCAGCGCAAAGAAATCATCGAAGGTGGGCTCATTAATATTGGAAAGCTTATTACCCCTATTAACTTTATTGTCCTTGATTATGATGCAGACGAAAGGATGCCGATCATTTTGGGATGTCCATTCTTGACATTAGGAGGAGCACTGATTGATGTGAGAGAGGGTTGATGTGCTATAGAAAAATATCTCTTTTGATGCTTAAAACATGGAAAATATACAAATTTTTGAGGCCTTTTCATTAGATATGATCTATTTTGGGTATGTTTTGTAGGAAACCATGTTTTGGATAATAAATTCATAGAAAAGGTGGAAAAAGGAGTTTTGGGCTACTTTTGAAGCGATT
Organism: Capsicum annuum; assembly: GCF_002878395.1. NCBI lineage: Eukaryota > Viridiplantae > Streptophyta > Magnoliopsida > Solanales > Solanaceae > Capsicum > Capsicum annuum. The sequence continues at coordinate 408,064 of NW_025889970.1, read as the reverse complement.
ATGGATGTTTGGGATGTTTTCTAGCTTGGTCATGATCAATGCATGTTCAAGAGTCGAAGAAGACCTAAAAAATGACTCCCAAAGCCTACTAAGTTTACCCACAGACCGCAGGTAGGACCTACAGACTGTGGTACACAAAGTAGGTACCAGAAAGTCAAAATCCTAAGAGTTAACTTACAGGAAATGAATGATCCATCCGCAACCTGTGGTTTTCACCTGCGCCCTGTGCTAGACTGCAGGTTCCTCCTGTGCCCTACTAGAATGCATTTACACAGAGTAGGTGGCCACCGACCATTTTTTCTCCTATTTCATTCGGGCTTTATTTTTAGGGTTTTCTCTTGTACTATAAATACCCCTTATGTACTTTTCAGTAGGAGTTACATACTTTTACCACTTAAAAACATATTTTGATTTCAAGATCTATCTTTAATCTTGGAATTCCCATATATTGACTTTGATTGATTATTTAGTTTACTGTTGTGGGTTTTCATTCATCTTATTATTGAGATTCAATCTTTACATTCTAAGATGAATGCTATTGATTTCTTTTGATTATTCAGTTTACTGTTGTGGGTTTTCATTCATTTTATCATTGAGATTTAATCTTTGCTTTCAAATATGAATGTTATTTATTTTTTCATAATCATGAGGGGCTAAAACCCATAGCTATGGTTGTTCAAACCCCTAGTAAATTGACAAAGAAAGGGAAATGCGATTGTTGATCTGAACCAATACCCATGATATGAATTGCTTTATCTTCATTATGATTGATTTATTAATGGGTTTACATATTAGAATCCCACCTAGATATTGCTACTTACTCCAAAAGAGGAGTAGCGGCTAGGAAAAGATAAAGACAACAATAATTTGGGAGTTAATTGCTATTTCGTTGTGTATAACAAAATATAGTGAATGACCATTATATTTCATCTAATAACTTGAGACTCAAAAGGTGATAGTTAACTAGGATCAAGATAAGGGTTATTTACGTAACACCCTAAGACTCACAAGGTAAAGGGTGATATCCTCATACTCGTTTAAAAAATTATAGGAGGTACATAACTTACTGATTCTGCATGTAAGTTATTGGGTTGGTTCAACAACGCACAATGAGCCTATCGACTTGAGATGGAAAGAGGAACCCAATCCTAGTATTCACCTATGATTGCATTTCAACCCAGATTAATATTATTTTTTGATTGAGACTAATACAAACAAATCCCCCCATTTACTTTTCCTGTTTTGCCCATAGACTTAAGCCACTGAGATCTTTTAATTCATGTGTTCCCTTGGGATTCAACCCCAACCTTATTTAGGTTACTATATCTTAACAACGATCATACCATTATCTAAAAGAAGGTGTTTCTTGGACGTTATCAAGAAATTGGCGCCATTGTCGGGGAGCATGGTGTTTATTTATGGATTGAAGTCGTTGTAATTTTTAGGTTTTTAGTTCTTCTTTTTGTTCTTAGTTGGCATACACTGGTGTATGCCTAGCACATAAAGTAGATGCAATCTTTTACTCCCTATTAATCCAAATCTAGAAAGGATCCTATAAACACCTGGTAGGATGTCTGAGCTAAAAAAAGTTAAAAATCCTAAAGGTCTTTGTGATATCGTACCTCCTATTGAAGGATTACATGATATTTTTCATCATTAGACTGGTGAGGTTTTAGCTCAAGAAAAATTAGAGAAAGGGGAAATGGAAGAAGCTAAGAGAGTAGTTAGAGAGATAGAGCTAGCTGAGCAGAGAGAAGCAGCAGACCGCCGAGCAACACTTGGTGGAATCAAGAACAGAGCTAGAAGTGCCCATATTCAAGTAATCCCAGTGTATTAGTATATGAATCCATACATAGATGATGAAGAAGATCTGGGATATGTTGAGCCGACTAAGACTGGAGCCATAGTACCTCATGTTTTGTCCCTAAGCATCAAATTTGACATTATGAGTGGCATGATCGAACTTCTAAATTCTAAGGGTGTGTTTGTAGGTCTGCCAACTGATGATGGAAACTTGCACCTTGCAAAATTTCTTGGGATCTATGCCTTATATACCAATAAGGTTAAATTAAGAAGTGCTTAGATTGAGCCTTTTTCCTTTCTCACTTATATGATAATCATCTTTATGATTAGGGGAATTTTAAGAGGCTTTATCATTACTTGGAATGAGTTGCACAAACAATTCTTAAATAGGTTCTTTCCTCTATCATAGATGTTGCTGCTGAAGGACGAGATCTATAATTTCAGGCAGCTGCAGTCAAAGTCTATGTATGAGGCTTGGATCAGGTTTATGAAGAAGTTGAGCATGGTGTAAAATCATATGTTATCAAGGATGAGCTTTTCAGAGATATTCTATAGAACCCTGATCATTAGCTCTAGAGCCATGGCATACACCATCTCTAGGGAAGTTTTTATAAGATTATGATGGAAGGTAACATCGAAGATGTTAGATTGAATCTTACTCACCAACCAAGGGTGGAAAACTCAAAAGGCTGAGAGGTGATCTGGTACTTATACTGTTAGTTCTTCCTACAACCAGAGAACAACTGATGATACAGTAGCATTAGAAATTGCATTACTAAGAACTTAGTTAGGGGTGCTAGCAAATAGTTTGCAATGGCTAATTCTGAGAAAATGAATGCGATCACAGCATAGGTGTTAGATTCCAAAGCATACAAGTAAGAATTAAACGAGGAAGCTAATTATCTAGATCGTTAGATGGTGGGTTTTCAAGCCAAAGAGCAAGGGAACCAAGATTAGAACTATTATGATAGCTATATAGACCATATTAGAGAGTGAGATGGTGACTGAAGGAAATAGGATGACTATAGAGAGAAGGAGATAGGTACATTCCACCTGGTAGACGTGATGTAGAATCTAGAATGGAAGAGATACTGGCTAAATTGGTGAAGGGTCAATAAAGTCAAGAGACCATCCTTAAGGAGATTAAGGATGATGTTTCAGAGTTAACCTAAAAGGTCGAGTCAGATGCCACTTCTATCAAGCAGTTGGAGCACCAGTTTGGGCTGATGTTAGCAACTCTAACCAGAGGTGGCCATGTACCCTTCTGAGTAACACAGTCCAAAATCCAAGAAATGATGGTCACATACTTGCTATTACAATGAGGAGTGGTGTCACTAGTATGGATCCCCCCCCACCTGCTGCTAAAGCTGTTGATGATGAGACACCTGATGCTAAGTCTGATAAAGTAATAAGTGATAAAGGTACAGTTGCTGAAGAAAAAGGTAAGGGTCTAGTCATTGAGCTAGAAGGTAGACAGATTCTAAGACTACCCCCATCTTTTCCTCAGTGATTAAGGTAGAAGAAAGAGGAAGGTAAGTTCAAATGATTCATTGATATACTGAGAGAACTGAAATTGAATATACCTCTTCTTGAGGCATTAGAACAAATGCTTAGATACACCAGGTTTATGAAGCAGTTTGTCATAAGGAAGAAAGGAGCGACTTTTGAGTATGTTGCTGGTGTGCAACACTGTAGTGCGGTCACGAATAGGTCCTTGGTGTAGAAAAAGGATGATCCTAGAGCGTTCACTATACCATACACTATTGTGTCATCCAGATTTGCCTGAGCCTTATGTGATTTAGGGGCCAACATTAATTTGATGACACTACCTGTATTCAATCAACTAGGCTTTAGCCCTCCAAATGGCTAACTGTATAGTGAATAAGCCTATGGGAATCTCTTTTAATATGATCATGAGGGTGGATAACTTTATCTTTCCAGTTGACTTTGTCATCTTGGACTGTGAAGTTGACACCGAGATGCCTATTATTTTGGAAAGAACATTTATGGCCACAGGCAAAGCAATGGATGACATGGAAATGAGTGACATAAAATTCAGATTCAATGGTGAGAAGGGAATATTCAACATTCTAAAGTCAATGAAGTAGCCAACCGACTTGAGAGTAAAGTCGGTGATTGATTGTATTGATGACCCTGGAGGATATTTCTATGGGTATCTTGATGAATTCTGAGTAGTCAAGATACCCATGTCATGCCATGATATTAAATCAAGCACTGCATGAGAGGCAACTTATGGGCCTGTTGGTGAAGTCTGAGTAACCAACATAGCTATGTCATGTCGCGACGTTAAATCAAGCGCTGAGTGGGATGCAACCCACTATTTTAGTGTTCACATTTTTGTTGGTTTTGTCTCTTTGTATTTTTTTAATTTTTGGACCTTAGCCGAAATACGGTAAACATTGCTACATTTATCTATTTCCAGGTAAGGGGATTGTGTGATCAAACCATCAATGTCATAAGTCCCACATAATAATTTGAAGTAATATATTAAAAAGTTCAAATTTTGAGGATAAAAAATAGTAAGTTGTAGACTTTGTCATCTAATTTTACTTTTAGGACCTAAAACCTAGTTTTCAGGACCATAAGTATCTAGAAAAGAGTCAATAATCCAAGTCTGGGTTGTGGAAAAGTAGGCCAAAGATTTTGTCTCGACACTTGTGGATCACAGGTGCTACCTACACCCGGGACCCGACCGCGGGTACAGGGCGTGGGTACGTGTCACGGGTAGGTCAAGTTGTGGGCCTACTTTTTAATTAAAATTTTGGGCCACCAACATTTAATATGACCTAAAGCAGACCTCCACCTATATAAAAATGTTCTTACCCTCATTTTTACTCATTCTTATGCTAAAAACTTCACTTTTCTCTTTGAATTCAAACATCTCACTTAAAACATAAACCAAACCCACACTTATGAAAAGGCTAATTTAAAACTTGTTTGAGATACCAACTTGTCCCCACACGCTAAAAATAAGTTTCAACCTTGGTTTTCTTAAGTTCTTCATGATTTTCTTCTGAATTTTCATATAAAAGGTAACTTTCTTGGCTCCTAATGATTATATATTGGTTTATCTATTGTTAAAATAAGTTGATATATGTATTTCATTGCAAAATTTATAGAAAATATCATGATTGTATGAGGAATCCTTGATGTATCCTACAATCATAATGTAGGGCCTTGTTTTGAGCTAAAATTCTAAGTTTAGGCCCAAACAGGAAGTTGAACTTAAATGAAAATAAGTAATACCACGGGTTAAGCATGTTTGTTTGCTTTGAAATTTATGATTTTTGATTAGTGTGTATAAATTAGACTTTTTAAGATTTCATATTGGTTATAGGGCTGTGAGAATTAAGGAAAAATTCAAACATTTTGAATATTGGGTTTTTCTTCAACTTTTGCTATCCCTCACTTTTGTTGAAAACTTACAACTAGTTTTTTAGGTTTATATAGCACCTAAAAAGAGGAATACCAATACTTTGAGTGGACAGGCAGATTCTCCCAAGCTTAGCAGTTTAATGAAAAAGTATTTGAGGTAGTGTCATGTGGATGTTGCAGGTGCGGTGACACAAGAGGACAGACTTCTTAAGCTAATTAGTCAGCTGTAGCATGGATGAGGATAAAGTCAACTAGGATATCACTACTACATACTCCTCTACCTGATGATGATGATGATGAGGAGACAGAGTTTGACGTTACACTATCGGTTGCTCAGGACCTTCAGTCTAAGAAGGGTCCCAACATTCTTCTGATAAAGTAGAACGGGAGCAGTCATCAGTAGTGCCCCAATATAAATAGGGTACCATCACTCATACATAGTAGACAGAGGTACCCCAGTCTAATAAGGGTACATTACAGGTTTCCCATAATGCACAGCAGGAGTAGATACCCATACCTGCACATACCCCAGATCTACATCCCGAGGAGGGACATCTGAGGTGGTGTATGAAAGAGATATGGCATATAGATAATCTTAATAGACGGGTGTGGGATATAGGTAGGCCTACATAATGTATTTATGAGGAATTTCGAATTGAATTATCGTGTCTTGAGTGAGTACCATAGCTACCAATAACATTTAACAAATATCAGCTGTGGTAGATGACTTGGCCACTCAGTTCTTATAGCCTAGCTATGGTGCACGAGTTTATTACATCTTTTAGAGACACTGTAGTCCTTATTATGCACCATCATCTAGGCTTTATTAAATCTACACAGCAATCACCACTTGATCACACACTAGTCAGAGGGGTCAGGGTATCAGAGAAGAGACTATTCCCATATTCATATTTGGCCCAGATTATATTATTCCTACATCCACAACTGAGTGCGACCATAGATTGAAGATTGCATATGATGCTCATATTATGTGGGATGTTGAGTACAGATCTTACAGGGTTGAGATAGCCAGGTGAATAATGGGTTATATATTACTATTGGGTGATGAGACCCCATGGATTAAGGGGCAATCTATTATAAAGAAGGGCCTGTTGACATTCGAGGCCAAATTCTAGTGGTTACAGATTAGATACCGCCTGCTACCCACTGCTTTAGATAAGACATTAAAGTGGGAGGGAACTACACTAGTTTCTTGCTTGATGGCTAGTTATGATATTGATTTTACTACTATCCTCAGGTATGAGTTACAAGATTGATCCTTTGGTGAGTTGACTAACATGCCATTTCCTTGTATAATATAGAAATTATACGATTAGGAAAGTTTGACTGAGTTAACAGGTATTAATGAGAGGGTAACTGCGGCTGAGATTATGCAGACGAAGACCATGAAGGATTTGGCATGTCCAAGAACTTCTAGGAGATCTAGACAGTGAGCAGTAGTACCACAAGCCTAGTCTGAGGGCTCGACAATTTCCAAAAATCCTAATGAGGAACATACAAATAATATGGGTGTTGTTGTATACATATTGATAGAGTAGTAGAGAGATTCTTTGAATTTGAGTACACAGGGAGAGGGGACATAAGCTACTTCTTCTTCAGCCCCAGCTTTAACCACAAAGACGATTCCTGCATTTATGAAGCCTGCTTACCTATCCACTGTATCTCTTATAATTGGTATGATTTCAATATCTAATGAGTTTTTGCAGAGCCTAGTGGACAGCCAAAGGGCCACAACCGCTCAATTAAAGGTTATTAAGATCAAGATAACTACTCTTTTTTGAAAAATAAGATTAGGGGTTAGGACTATATTTGAGTAGATCAAGGCTAAATGTGACGCTTCTTAGAGGGCCGCACTATTAGAGCTACGTGTTGATTTTTAAGCATGGATTAATGAGCTAGAGAGATGGGTTACATCCTAATATATTGTATTTTTTTCTTTGTATTGTGTTATTTTTGTGTAAGTAGGAGATTTTTAAGTATTTAGGGTAGTAGTCATATTTTGACTAATTTTTGGTACCCCTTCAAAAATTTATGTTTTAGAACTATGTTAATGTATATACGTGTGAACCTTGTCGATCTTGTTGCAGCATTAGGGTTAGGGACATGGCAACTATTTTCTAACAATTGCATAAACTGAACAGGTAGTGGTGGTGATGTAGACTCTGAGCTACCTGAGTGTGAGCTACTACATAGTTCCCTTTATATGCCTAATATAGAACTTGCCTGGCTAATCTTACCTAGGTTGAAGGATGGTTAGGAAAACAACATAGGCCATTTTTTATTTTAGTCCACTTTTGCCTAAATAACCTTCCATATGTAAAGTATATCCCTTAATCCCTGCTTTAAGCCTTGTAAGCCTATTTTTTTTTTGTTTCACCATTCACCTTCCCATTTGTATTACAATTTACCTATTTTAGACTAGGTCCTCAAACATTATGCACCTTAATACAGGTAGAATTGCTAAGTTAAGGGTGGCTATCATAGGGGTGTGTAGTGTAAAATAGGTATGAAGAAGGGTAAAATAAAAGAAAAAGAAAGTAGGGTTGGGTATAGTAGAAAAAGAAAATAAAAAGAAGAATAAAAATAAAAAAAATTATGAAAAAGAAAAAAAAAGTATAAAAGACCACACCTAACCTGAATATGCATAAATGAATAACAAGGGAGAAATAAGTGGGAAATAAAAGAGAAAATTAGCTAGTAAGTGAGACCTTAAGTTTAATGTTGTACCAAGGAGGCTTAGTCACTTCACATGTTTATATCTATCATACCAACCCCCAAGCCTTCATTAAAAGTTGAAAAAAGCCGTATAGCGATCCTAACTTGACTATCTGAATGCTAAGGAAAAGAAAATAAGTGCACGCCTATGGTATTTGACATGCATTGACTGGAACTTCCTTATTGAGTTTTTCTTGACCATCCCTGCATTGACACACATGATTTCATATGAATAAGTGGGATATCTTTGTTGTGAGAGCACTTGAGTCATGTTGCTAGCTACTTTCTTGTTCGGGTATTATAATTGTATACATATGAGTGGTTCTCTATTGCAAATATAATTATAATACCTTGATACCTTTGTGACACATTGTTGTACGTTAGGTTCAAACACAGTTAGTTTTAAAAAAAAAATATAGGAGGAGATGTTGTGATTTGTACTTAAAGTGGTGACTGACTGCCTTGAGCATCTTAGATTCTCCTAGTTAAGTGATGTTTTTGTTTTGTTGTGTTTTTCTTTCCTGAGGACATGCAAACATTCTAAGTTGAGGGTATTGATGTGCTATAGAAATATAGCACTTTTGATGCTTAAAATGTGGAAAATATGCAAGTTTCTAAGGCCTTTTTGTTATATATGATTTATTAAGGGAAGGATTTGTAGGAAACCATATTTTGGATGATAAGTTCATGAAAAAGTTGAAAAAGATATTTTGGCCACTTTTGAAATAATTATGGATGTTTAGGATGTTTTCTGGCTTGGTCGTGATCAATGCATGTTCGAGAGTTCAAGAAGAGCAAAAAAGCTGACTCCCAGCACCTACTAAGTTGACCCATGGATCGCATGTGCACAAAGCGGTACAAAAAGTAATCCATCCGCAACTTGTAGTATGCACCTGTACCATGTTCCAGACCGCAGGTACCACCTATGCCATATAATAGACCGCAGATACTACCTATGCCATATGCCAAACCACAGGTGCCACTATACCTTGCCAGACTGCAGGTACAGAGAGTAAGTGGCCACCGACCCTATTTTCTCCTATTTTATTTGAGATTTAATTTTAGGGTTTTCTCTTGTACTATAAATGCCACTTATGTGCTTTTTAGTAGGAGTTACACACTTTTAATACTAAAAAATATATTTTGATTTCAAGATCCATCTTTGATCTTGGGATTCCCGTGTATTGACTTTGATTGATTATTTAGTTTACGATTGTGGTTTTTCATTCATTTTATCATTGTGATCTCATCGTTGCTTTCTGATATACATGTTATTGATTTCTTTATAATTATGAGAGGCTAAAACCCATAGCTAGGGTTGTGAAAACCCTTGCAAATTGATGAAGTAGGGGAAGTGTGATTGTTGATCTAAACCAATACCTATGACATGTATTACTTTATCTTTGTTATGATTGATCTCTTGATATGTGCACATATTAGGATCCTTCCTAGATATTGCTACTTACTCCAAAAGAGGAGTAGTGACTAGAAAAAAATAAAGACAAAAGTAATTTGGGGGTTAAGTGCCGATCCGTTGTGCACAACAAAATATAGTGAATAATCTTTAGGTTACATCTAATAACTTAAGACTCAAAAGGTAATAGTTTACTGGAATATAGATAAGGGTTAGTAATGCGATACCCTGAGACTCAAAAGGTAAAAGGTAAAATCTTCCTACTCATCTAAAAGACTTTAGGAGGTACATAACTTATCAATTCTTCATGCAAGGTACAAGTTGGTTCAATAACGCACAATAAGGCTATGGAGTTGAGATGCCAGGGGGAACACAATCCTATTGTTCACCTATTACTAATTCTTAACCAAGATTAATACTATTTTTTACTTGAGACTACTACAAATAAATCCCCTTATTTACTTTTCCTGTTTTTCCCATAGACATCTACTACTGAGATCTGTTAATCCGTGTGTTCCATTTGGATTCAACCCCAACCTTAGTTGGATTAGTATATCTTGAGAGTGACTTTACAATCATCTAAAATAAGGTGTTGCTTGGATGTCACCAAAGGCACTCTTAAGATAAGATAGGATGGTGAAGAGGTGGTCTTCAAAGTCTACAAACCACTCAATCCACCTTCTCATTATAAAGACTTATGCATGATCACAACAATGGAAGTGGATGATTTTTGGACTATCTCACTATATTTTCTAAGCCACCAACTAAGCCCAAACTTAGTATAGTTGAGAGACCTAAGAAATATATTATTGAAAAATATGTACACCTTGATAGTACACACTCAAAAGGTCAGAAAAGAGTGAGAAAATGGCCCCCGAGTTGAAGGAAAAATATGAAAGAGTATGGCTAAGATGAAGTGATGTGGGTCATGTTGCGACACTAAATTAGGCTCTACTTAGGAGGCAACCCAAGTTAATATAGGTATTTGATTTTCATATGTCTAGTTTTACTTCACGTTGTTTTTGTTTTTATTGATTCATAGGTTGTTAAAAAGTTTGAGTATCAGAGACTTGAGTTAAGGAGCATGGCAAAGACTGGGTGTGGGGTTTACCCAACCTCACCAATGAAAAAAGATGCTACTAGCTAGGCCTAAAAGCCTCAAGGAGTAATTTTTTCCTTACTTTTAATTATAATTTAAGGACAAAGTACGTGTGCAAGGTGGGGAAATCCCCCTGGTTTCTGGTGAAGTGATGCTATAGGATCTAAATTTTTAGTTGTTTTCTGGTTTTTGGGTAAATTTTTAAAAATTACAAAAAGATCACCCATACTATAGTTGTTCTTTTTGGTCCTTTTTCACTAGGGCACCCTTTGAACCCAGTATCCCTCTTTCTTTTTAAGAGTAAATTTTAAAATTTTTGTGTTAGGTATGGTAAGATGCTCTTATTGGTGCTATGTGTCATTAAATGATGCAAGTGTTTTTGTTTGTGAAAGCATGTTTTTTGTAGTGAATTACTACTTTTGAGACTCTGAGGCTAATGTTTTTGACTCGTATGCATTGTTGACTTAATTTTGAATTCATGTTACTATTTAGTTGAAAGTCTATAATGATCCTGCATGACTTGAGCATGTGCCATGTGCTAGTGGGATTTTTTTGTATTCTTTGTTGCATATTAACATCTAGAACTTGCTCTCTGTGTGTGAAAAGTGAAATAAAGAGTGTGGGTTTAAGAGATAATATAGGCATTCTTTGGTAGCCATATTTTATGTACTCACTCTTTTATCTACCTTTGTGCATAATCCTAGTTAACTCCATTGAGCCTTAGCTCATTTCTTTAGTAGCCTCATATTTAGACTAGTCCCTATCTTTGATTGACCATAATTTGATCCAAATCTTCTAAGCGCTTGAGTAGAAAAATTATTAAGGTTTAGGAGTGTAAAAAAGTTAAAAAAGAAAAGGGATGAATGTGAATCCCCAAAAGTAATAGCCATTGGTGTTGAAACAGTTGATGTGTGATATTTGGAGTGATGTCATGAAAATAAAGAAAATAGTGCATAATTGAATCATATGTGATAGAGTAAACTCCCTGCTTTGTATATAAAACCTAACTTAATGAAATAGGGAAAATAAGAGAGATTTGCGAAGGCAGAGATAGTGAAATTGGTTGTTAGAGAAGAGTTTAATTATTTAGTGTGATTCTTTAAAGTTCTAAGGGAATATAGTCACTATTCTTTACAAAAATAGTTCCCACCCATACCTTAGCCTATATTACAACCCTCAAAGTCCTGCTTATTTCCAAGCTTTAACATTTTGATATTGGTGAAGTACTACACTAAGGGTAAGCCTCTGGTTCATCTTGTGTAACTTGTGAATTGTTTTTTAGATTGAGCATAATTTGATTCTTGTACCCATTCTAGTGATAATTGCATCTTTGTAAGTGAATATGGGTAACTCTCTTGTGGTGAGCTCACATCTTTGATGGTAGTCAGGTGATTTGTATGATCTCTTTGATTGAGCAATATGCATGACTTTTCAAACTTGGTTAGTCAATTCTTGAGGCTAGGATGTTTTAAAGTAGTGTTAATAAGTTTTTAATTATATATGACATGCTTTGAGTAAAACTTACTATCTGTGTAGTTATTGTAGTTCTAGCTTGAGTGTCTTGCTTGTAGTAGTAGTATTGGAGTCTTTTCATGACCGTGATGCTTAAAGTAAGGAGTTATTCAAGGATTAACAAGGCTCTAAATATGGGGTGATGATCTTAGGTGGATTTATGAAACAACAGTGTTTAAGGTGTGTTCCTAATGATTTTGGAGTCAAAACATTAAGTTAAAATTCAAACAAGAAAATTAGTTCTCTTAGCTTGAGCTATGTTTCTTTTTGGTTCATCTAATTTATGGTGTTTGATCTTATTAAATGCTTTGTGAGTTGATTAAAATTCTATATGGTTGATATAAAAGCTATGAATCAAGAGGAAAAGTCACCATAAGGCACGGAATAAGTAACCAAATGCATGGAGAATACATTGTGAAAATCTGGAATTTTGGGACTCATTGGCAAGCAACGGACCCTAGCCACTGCGATAAGGTCCTGTCATACCCTTGGTTGGATTATGGAATGTCCAAATCATTATCCCTCCATTTTTTGGCATTCCACACTTCCTAGATGATGCGATATTGGCGTGGCATGCTACTATGTTAAAAACAGGCAGCATGGTCCTATTGTAAATAGGACACTTCGACTCTTTGACAAAGACCTTGGACGACCTTGTGGATTTGAAAAATGATTAATGAGGATGAAATTGGAATTTCAGTTACCTTACATTTTTCTATTCTTTGATTATAACATGTATTTATCTATTACGATTACATATATGTCCATGAGTGGCTAAGCACCCCTTTTCGGGGTTGAGGCAAAGAACATGATTAATCTTGTTATAAATTGAATTGGTTTAGGATATTTATCATTTTCAATTGTTTATTAATCCTTTTGTTAACTATTTTTATGATTCACGAACCTTAGAATACATGATTAATTCTATCATGAGCAAGATAGGATTGATGGAATAGGTTCATAATCTCTCAGCTGAATGGTGTTATGATTTGCATTTAGGATAGGAATATACTTAAGTTCCCTATTTGTTTTAACTGTAGGAGGAAGTATGAATGCATTAAACTTAGTTCTCACATCCCCACTCAATAATGTAGTTGTGGGGTTAAGTTAGATAGTTTATTAAATATTTGGGACAAATTGGTAGCAGAGCAGTCAGTTTCATTGTTCTCATCAGTGTAAGAATACAGTATCTTATAGATTCTCACGGATTGACACGTATACATTCATATCTATCTTATAGAGGCTATAAGATATCATTAGTAAATTTCCCCAATTTCATTTTATATCATGCAGTTTTTTCCATATACTATCGCCTAAAATTAGTTTTACTCTTTTCTGCCCCGATGGTGAGGACTAAATCTCATAAGTGTAGAGATGTTAAGACATCATTTTAGGAGAGAGCTTAGTCTAGCGGATGAGTTGTAATTCGTGGATCGTCCTGACGTAGTGGATAGACATGCGGATATTTCCCTTTTAGAGTAGTACTAGAGGGATCTCCCCCAAGACTCAAATTAAGCATGAAAGAGATATGCGGCCTACTCAGGTCCCACTGAGTTTTTCTACCCTATTCTTTGAGGGGTTGTTGATTCGTTTACTGAATCATATGGAGGGTGCTCCTTTGAGTGCACCCGATGTTTCTCTTGCTCAGAGTATTGTACCTTCGTCTATTTTAGAGCCTACCTATGGGTTCCTCTGATTCTGAGTGTGGATCTCCGGTGGTACTGATATCAGCTTATTATAATCCACAAACTTAGAGTATTGTTCCTCCTTCTCTACTAGTATCAGAGATGGTTTTTTAAGATGATGAGTTCAACTTTCACCTATGTTACCCCCTCAGGTGGGATCTTAGCCAACCCGGTTCACTATATCTTCTATTATTGTGAGTACAATTATCTATTTTAAGTATAATAAGAGGATTAAGATATTCACTTGCTTGGGTTCGCCCAGGTTCAGTGGTGCTATGGACTAGGATGCCTATGAGTTCTTGATTGATTGTCTTAGATGTTGCACAACCTTGGTTCGATTGAGCCGTATAGGGTTATTTAAAATATTTACCAGTTGAGAGAGGTAACCAAGGATTGATAGAGGTCACTTGTTAGTTGCAGATCTCCTGGTTCTCCAGAGATGGCTTGGGATCAATTTATTGAGGCCTTTATGGATATATTTGTGTCTTTTAGTTTGAGGGGTTAGATGAGAGATGAGTTTGATCACTTGGAGAAGGGCTCCATTATTGTTGGGGAGTATGAGGCATGTTTCTATACCTTGTAACTGTTCTTATGCCTGTATTGCCACCGAGTTTGAAAAGATTCAAAAGTTTGTGAATGGATTGGATGTTTTTCTTTAGCTTTCTACTGCACAGATGGTAGTCTCATAGATTTCATTTAAGAGTATAGTGGATTATGATAATATATGTGAGTCTATTCTTTGAACATCCCCGGGAGGTGCCACGAGGGTGCACCATCAGAATGAGTTCAGAGGTCATACTCTTCAAGGTAGAGATTCTAGAGGATTTCATAGGTATCATGGTAGATCTCTGAGGATTTTATGGGCATCAGGGTAGACCCATACAAGAATCTTTGTAGGTTATTGGTTGTGGTTCTTCTATTTCAGAGGCTTTGAGTGGTCATTATAGGTCAGTCGTACCTCCCCTTATTGAGTCAGGCTGCAGAGTATGCTTTGTGTGTGATGAAACTATGAAGTTAGCCAAGGATTTTCCCCGCCCTATTTTTAGGCCTATTCCTATATTGGTAGTGAGAAGTGGAGGTTCTACTAGAGTAGCATGAGGTAGAGTTAGTGGTGCCCACAGTGGTGATCGTGGACAATGCTACGCTATAATCGCTAGACTAGAGGCAGAGGCTTTCGATGCTGTTATCATAAGTATCATCCCTATTTGTTTCAAATCTCCATCTATGTTACTAGATCTGGGGTTGAATTTCTCCTATGTGCCTGCATATTTTGCTTTAGGTTTTCCCATGCCTATCCTTGTATCTTCTTGTGTAGAAGACTCTTAAGTGGTGAATCAGGTATACCGATTTTGTATTTTATCCTTTGTTGGGCATGCGACTTGGATAGATCTGATCATCTTATATATGGTAGAGTTTGATGTCGTCTTGGGTATGAATGAGTTATCTCCTTATCATGCTATCCAAAACTATTATGCTAAGACTATGATCTTATCTTTGTCAGGTGTGCCTAGGATAACTTGGAAGGCTGTCTTTATTGAGTCCCAAGAGAGTTATATCTTTTGTTCTAGCTCGTTACTTAGTTAAAAGGGGATGTTTGTCTTATTTGGCTCATATTCACGATACTAGTGTTGCTTTACCGCGTCTTATGGATTCTATTCGTATTGTCTGTGAGTTCAAGGATATTTTCCATTTGGATTTGCCTAGTATGCCTCCAGATCGTGATATTGAATTTTCTATTGATGTTAACCGAATCACCAAGTCCATTTCTAATCCTCCTTATATGATGGTTCCAATAGAGTTGAAGGAATTGAAAGATCAATTACAGGAGTTATTATTAAGGGATTTATCTAACCTAGTGTATCACCTTGGGGTGCGCCTATCTTGTTTGTGATGAATAAGGATGGGTGTATGCGTATGTGTATTGATTATTAGTAGTTGAACGAGGTGATAGTTAAGAATAATGTCATGACCTGGACCAGGGCCTGGCCATGATGGGTATCTCAAGTCCACCATAGATCGGAGACTACCCCCTTAATCTAACCTGAAGAGCACAGTAAGAATAATAATAACAATATGGAATCCAATTAAACGGTAATAAGAAGATGGATAGATGACTCAAATGAAACTAAGAGTTCAAAACCATAACCAAACCATATCTGTCCATAAAAGTGACTAAACCAGAGGAATATCTAAGTTAGGACATGCCCTCGACTATGACAAAAAATAATCCAAAAGTATTGAATAAATAAATAAAGAATAATGAAATGATAAGGCTTTTTGAAGTATGAAGGCTCACTACTTCACAGAAACTCATTGAAAGTGCTAATCCACATAACATTGCACCGGAGCAACAAAAATATCTTTAGACCCTACATCATGAAATGATATAGCATCTTAGGATGGTTAGTGAGATGAGCACTGGCATAAAACTCAGGGAAAGTGATAAAATAATACCATATCTTAAACCAGTCAAAACCACGTGCACACGTTCATATATACATATATAAGATTCCAGGATTGGGTAAAGGTCATGAACATGAGAGTTTTAAAACCTTTAACCTATACTGTGTAGCTCGATCCATCCTAAGGAAACCCATGGGCTATACGGGTTCAGCTCCCCTTGCTGAAAGGGCCACAGTGCATGTTTGCTGCATGAACCAAGAAAAATCCAAGGGAACACTAAATCCACCATGGGAAACAGCCCTCCCAAATATTTATATATAAAGTATGAGTCAAGAACACGATCATATAGACCCCCAACAATGGCAAATATGGTTTCCTGTGTTCGTCCCCTTGGGACATACACCTTTAGGATGAGCTACACTATACCCTTTAATCCCAAATTAAAACACTTTGCACATAATTCCAATAAATAATTCGGGAGCCATTTACTAAGGCATTTACCACTTGGTATCATCATATACTTGCAAACCAAATTAAATATACCAAACCAATCCACACAATCCAAATTGACTCCCAAGTTGCATATAAATTCAAAAATGAGGCCACTAAGGCCATCCAAATCTATTTACATATCCATTTATCCAATAGTGCAATGCATTGAGTTCAAAGCCAGTTAAACCATGCAATTTTTCATAATTCAAATCAAATCCATAAAGTCAGTTGATGTTCATGCAATTTCAAGCAAATTTTCATCCAATTTACGGAAGCCCATTTCCCCTATTCCTATCATTGAAATATTGTACCAATTCTATCCCAAAACATCAATTTAAAGCATGAACAATCAATTCAAAACATCGGACAAGTAATTCAATCAGTAACAACCAAAAGCCCTCAACCCAATTTCAAATCTGAAAATTCAAATCTCATAAAAATCCATTAAATCAATGCCATAGTATGTAATTAAAGTTTAGGGAAGAGAAACATGCCTAAAAAAGACAAGAATTTGAATTCAATTTGAAGTTTGGAGGTCGAATAATGAATTCTCTATGAAATCCTTAAGATTTCTTGGTTTAGGTGTTAGATAAGATAATAAGAGTATTTGATCTTTTTAACTGAAGGGTAAAAGGTCAATTTTATGTTTATAAGTCATGGAAAGAGTACAACAATAACAACAAACCCAGTATATTCCCACATATTAGGGTCTGGGGAGGGTAGAGTGTACGTAGTCCATACCACTACCACTAAAGAAGTAGAGAGGATGTTTCTGATAGACCCCCGGCTCAAGATAAAAGGTAGTATACAAAAGCATCAAAATCATAGAACACAATAAAATAACATAGGTATGATATCCACAAAAAATTTGTACATTGCCAAACAAAGGACACTAAAGTACACCTAAATACTTCCTACGACTCAACCATAACCTTATCCCTCTATCCTAATGCTTTTCCTCTATATCTTTCTATCCAGGGTCATGACCTCAGTTAGCTATAACTGCTCTATGCCATGTTTAATCACTTTTCTCCAGTATTTCATTGGACTACCCCTACCCCATTTGAAACCTCCCAAGGCCAACCTCTCATACCTATGAACTTGGGCATCCATGGATCTCCTCATCACATGACCAAACCATCTTAACCTCACTTCCCACATTTTATCCTCCACTAACACCACTCCCACCTTCTACCGAATAATTTCATTCCTAACCCTGTTAGCCCTAGTGAATCCACACATCCAATGCACATCCTCTTTTTCGCCACCTTTAACTTTTGGATATGAGAATTCTTAACCAGCCAACACTCCACTCCATACAACATAGCAGGCTGGACTGCAACTCTAGAAAATTTTCTTTCAGCTTGGGGGGCACCTTTCTATTGCATAAAATTTTTGAAACAAGCCTCCATTTCATCAAACCTGCCCCAATACGGTGAGAGATATACTCATTTATCTCTTTATTTCCCCGAATCATAGACCCAAGATACTTAAAACTATCCCTCTTGCAAACTGCTTGAGAATACAACTTCACTACCACCTCCTCCTCTTGCCTCGAGTCACTAAACTTGCACTCCAAGTAGTACATCTTGGTCCTACTCAACCTAAAACCTTTAGACTCCAGGGTTTGTCTCCAAACCTCCAACTTATCATTAACCCCTTGTCGCGACTTATCAATCAGAACTATATCATCCGTGACAAACATACACCAAGGTACCTCGCCTTGTATATTTTGCGTCAACCCATCCATCACCAAAGATAATAAAAATGGACTAAGATTTGATCCCTGGTGCAACCCTGTTAATACCGAGAAATGCTCAGAATCTCCCCCCACTGTCCTTACTCGAGTTTTTGTTCCCTCATACATGTCCTTAATCGCTATGATATACGCCATCAGGACCTCTCTCGCCTCCAAGAATCTCTAAATAACTTTCCTAGGGACCTTATCATATGCCTTTTCTAAGTCAATAAACACCATCTGAAGATCCCTCTTCCTCTCTCTATACTGCTCTACCAATCTTCGCACAAGGTGAATTGCCTCAATTATAGAGCGACCAATCATAAAATAAAATTGATTCTCCAAAATAGACGCAATCTTCCTCAACCTCTGCCCTACCATCCTCTCCTAAATCTTCATTGTGTGACTCATCAACTTGAAAGCCCAATAGTTGTTGTAACTCTAAATGTCACCCTTGTTTTTATATAAAGGAATCAACGTGCTCTATCTCCACACCTCAGGCATCTTTTCTTACTTGAAAATATTTCTAAACAAGTTGGTCATCTACCTCAACCCTGACCCGCTAGAGAACTTCCAAAAATTCACCAGAATCTAGTCGGGCCCCGTCGCCCTACTCCTTTGCATCTTGCGAATAGCCTCACTAACCTTATCTACCTTAAAATGCCAACAAAATACAAAGTCGCGACACTCCATGGAATTCTCCAACTCCCTAACCAAGACCTCTATCCCCCTCATCATTCAAGAGCCTATGGAAATAGGACTACCATAAGTCGTGGAAAGAGGAAAAGGACCTAAAGCCCCTCACCCCTGAGTAAGAAAAATTGGATGAAATTTGCATCTTAGCATGGCACATTATCACCGAGGTCAACCTCCATGCCACACTGATATCACAAAGGCTAACCTCTATGTCACGATGATATTACGGAGGCACACTGCCTCATAGTTTTAAAATAGCTTTAAACCCTTTCCAAAAATTCCAAAACCCTTTTTAAAAATTCTAAAACTTTCCTAAATTACCCTTTTAATACCCTTGTACATAAATCAAGTCATACATTAATGTTATGTACGTAGGAGGGTCAAAAATAAAATGATCAAAATTTTAAGGGTCTTACAAATAATATCCTATTTCTTATATTAATGATTTATTTGATCAACCTCAGGCTACTTTGGTGTTTTTGATGATTTATTTGAGGTCTAGGTATCACCAGTTTAGGATTAAAGCTTTGAATATTCTAAATACAACTTCTTAGACTCAGAATGATCATTATTCAATCTCGATCATATCTTTCAAGTTGACCAATGCCCAGCTCTATTCATGGTGTTGATGAACCAGGTATTTCAATCATATCTCAACTTTTTTGTTATTCTATTTATTGATGATTACTTTGGCCCTAAAGGTTCAGTCTTTGGCTAACTAGATGGTTAGGCTTGATATTTCAATATCTTGATGTATTTTGGCATTTATGGAGGCTAGGTATTCCTTGATGGAGCTGATTCAAGCTCATCTATTTAATAATATTTGGTTGAGAGTGATTTAAGATAAGTTGTTGAGTGTAGAGGCTAAGAAAGTCTTGCTTAATCTAAAATGGTGTTTTAAGGATTGAAGGATGATTTTTTGTACCAAGAGTGGGTTATTACACTAGGTTGATTTTGGAAAAGGCTCATTATTCTAGGTATTCTATCTATCTGGGAATGACTAAGATGTGTCATAATTTAAAACAATATTATGGGTTGTGTGGTATGAGGAAGGATATAGCAAATTTTTTTATCTCGTTGCCTATGTTTGCAGTAGGTGAAGGCCAAGCATTTGGGGCTTGGTTGTTTTCTATAGATGTTACTTATTCCCAAGTGGAAATAGGGAATGGATCACTATGGACTTCGTGACTGGGTTGCCTCATACTTCTCATGGTTCTGATAGTGTTTGGGTCATCATGGATACATTGACCAAATTTGCTTATTTTATCTTATCAGGTTTCTTTTAGTTCTAAGAGGTTGTCCCATATCTAAATTCTTGAGATAGTTTATCTTCATGGCGTGCCAGTGTCTATCATCTAAAATAGAGGTTTAGTGTTCACATCTCACTTTTAGAAGACTTTTTAAGAGGAGTTAGGTACCCAGGTTGATCTTAATATAAGTTTTCACCTCTAAACAAACGATCAATCAAAGCAAACTATTAAGGTTTTGGAGGATATGCTCCATTCTTTTATTAAGAATTCGAAGGTTAGTAGAAGTAACATCTAGCTTTGGTGGAGTTTGCATATAATAATAGCTACCATTCCAATACTAAGATGGCTCCTTTTGAGGCTTTGTATGGTAAGTGTTGTTGTTTTCTAGCTAGTTATTTGAGCTTTCTGAGATTATAACTTTGGTTACGAACTTTCTTCGTGAGTTTTTGGATACAGTTTGGGTCATTCAAGATAGATTTCAAGTGACCTACAGTAGGCAGAAGTGCTATGCATATCATAGCCTTTCTTCCTTGAGATTTGGCATTAGTGATAGTGTCTTCCTTAGTGTGTCACCCATGAAGGGCGTAATAATGTTTGGAAAGAAGGTCAAGCTTAGTCGTAGATATATTAGTCCGTTTGAGATTTATTGGACTATTGAGAATGTGGCTTAAGAGTTAGCATTACCCCTAGATTTATGAGTTGTTCATCTAGTTTTTCATATTTTTATGTTTTGGCATTACATTCTGGCTGAGTCTCATGTCATTCGTTGGGATTCAGTGTAGTTAAATAAGAGGTTGTCTTTTTATGAGGAGCCCATCTCCATTCTAGCAAGGGATATTAGATAGTTACGTTCTAGAGATATTCTAGTGATTAAGGTTCAGTAGAGACATCAACCTATAAATGAGGCTACTTGGGAGTTTGAGTCCGGTATGTGTGGTAGTTATCCCTAACTTTTCACTAATTCAGGTATTTCCCTTGCCTTTAGTTTGCGGACAAACTATATTCTTAGTAGTGGATCATGTAATGACCTAATTTTTTGGTGATTTTTGTGAAATATTCATTTTTTTGTAATTAGACCATTTTACCCCTCTTTGTGATTGATTTGTGGTATTTTGGGGGTGTGGGGATGATTGGCATGGTTCCTAATGCATTTTGGTCTAATTTATGCAAGATTGTGTTTTTTGGTGGTTAAAAAGGCTTTATAGTTGACCTCAGTTAATATTTATTATTCTGTGTGTTGGAAGGCAAAATAGATAGTACCAATAAATCTAGGACGTTGGATTTAGGTTGGTAACATGGATTGTGTGGTTTTATGGCTTTTGTATCTCATTTCGACCCTTGGTTCAGAAAGTTGTGAAAATAGATTTTTGGGATCAATTTTCTGAAAATGACATTTTATTTGAATATTTGATATTGCCATTGAGTTTGGAGCGTCAAATTTGATAGATTAGCATAGTTTATTTTCATTCTCCGAATTCTGAATGAATACTAATGGTCCTGTACAGACTTGAAATTCTCTATATCTCCAGCTGATGCACCACTTAGCTGCTGTATCCTCTTAAGCAGCCAGCTGGTTGCTTAAGTGACCTGGAGTACACAAGCGAGTGTCGCTTAAGCGGCCTTTCATATACTTCAGCGACTGTCTCTTAAGCGACCCTAAACCTTGGTAGGTGTCGCTTAAGCAGTACTTTGTTGCTTAATATGTCCGCTTAAGCAGGCTAGTGTCTGCTTAAGCAATGTCTAGGTGATATATATACTCATTTCTTGTTTTCCACCATTTTTGACACTTAGAGCTTGGGGTTTTTGAGTTTTTGGGCGATTTCTTCCATTTTCAATCTTGGCTAAGCTCCAAATCCCTATTTCAATTATTTTTCTTCGATTCTTGTTATTTAAATATTGTTAGAACTCAATTTCAAATGTAAAATTTGAGAATTTTGCCATGAAAGGCCTAAATTAGTAATTCTTTGATTAAACCCCAATTTTAAGCCATTTTTACTTGGGTTTTCTTCTATGGATTCCTTTAATCATGGGTAATTTGTTTTTGGACTGAAATTCTAATTTTACTTTTTTCTTTGAAAACCCATTTCATGGGTCCGTTTTGACCCCGACCTAGATTCTATATTTATATGTTTTAGTTGATTCAAAGTCTTTTTTGTGTGGGAAAGACTTCATATTGAAGGCTTTTAGACCCTATTTTCTTTGTTAGAGGTAGGTTATGGCTTAACTTTTTTCAAACTGGGCTGGGTAGTTAATATTGATATAAAATCATGTTATGGGTGTAGGAACTAATCAAAATGGCTTTATTATTGTTTTATGCCCGTATGGGGGCCTATGTTGTTTTTATTTGGTGGTGTTGATACATTATTTGCTTTGTGTGACCGTATGGGGTCTTATATAATTATTCTAACCTGGTATTTATGTCTTAGTGGAAAAATATCTAAGTTGGTATTTGTGTTGTATTAAATAGCATATTATTGTATATCATACTCTATTGGTTTATAGACTATATTGGATCATGGATGAGTGGCATATTGAGTGGATTTGTGGCTCACATGGTTGGTGTATTGGTTAGATTTTGTAATTCTCATTCTGGTTGGTTGTGAGCATTACATCCTCATATCATAAACATTCATGAAACATTGGTAACACCGTGGAAATACTATTTTTTTCTAGTAAATACGATATCTTTAAGAGCTATCTACTAATGTATGTGCTGGAGAGGAGTTATGGATATTGGATAGGCACTACATATTAGATTGTATATTGGTTGATGAAGCCCCTATGGGTCCTACCCGGGAGCAGAGCTCGATAGATGTATACGGAGATTGTGTAGAAACCTCTTGCATCACATCATCATGATCATCTTTATTGTAATTCATATATTGTGTATATTCTGTGTTGTATTTTTGTTCGTGATGTAATATCTATATATTTGTGTCTCTTTCCTGTTTTTATATTTGGTATATGTGTTTATTGTAGAGCTGTTAGTGGAGACGGTGGGGGATACCTTTGGGACATTTTCTGATTGTAGGTGATGTGCCCATAGTGTGTATTTATATGCTTTATTTTCTACTTTGCTCAGTCAGTCTATAATACCTATTGAGTACAAGTGGACCATACTCACCCCTACTACGCCCTTTCGGTGCAGATCCAGGTATGAGTGCGCCGCACAGTAGCTAATTCAGGCAGCGATTAGAGTATTTTGAGGTAGCGGTCGGTCTATGTTTTCTAAAGTTAATATACTACCTTCTCTTGTTTAGTTTCTATCCTTTTTTATGAGACATATTATATTCTTTTTGTAATATAAGTAGTAGATTTAACTTTGAGATGCATTTAGTGGTTCTTACACTATGACACCATATTTTGGGAGATTTATGGATTGTTGTTATTTATTTTTCTGCTATTATTGGATATTCTTCAATCTAGAAGCCTTTCCTTGGGTTTGGGTGTTGTTTTTCCCTTTTTATATCAGTTTGGGTGATAGGATTACTTACAAGGCTTGTCGCGACAAGTGCCATCATGACGCTTGGTTTTTGGGTCATGATAATATTTAACATTATCAATAGAGCTAGTGTATACCATGGGACATTGCAGAGAAGGTGGAAAAGGTAATAAAGATCATGAGCTTTCTTGAAGCTACTATATCACACATTTATAAGAGAAGGCAATGCTCTTGCAGACTAGTTAGCAAACACAACTATCGACTTAGATGAAATGGAAGCGTACAAAAATTTTCAAAAAATGCCAATAACTTGAAGAAAGATCAATAACATAGAGAAAACACAAGTTCCAGTGATGTGTCATGGTTTTATGGCACTTTCGATGCTTAAAACCAGGGAATTATGCAAGTACTTAGGTCCTTTTGTTAGATGTGATGTTACTTTGTGTTTTTTTAACAGGAAAATAGGGTCGAAAGTGAGTAGAATGGGAAAAGAAAGAAACAGCTCCAAAATAGTAGTCTTTTTCTTGGACAACGAGCCATTCCAAGCCGTCTCCTGGCCGTTGAGTTAATAGAAGAAAAAAGAATGAAGTCAACATTAACCACAACACTAGGGTTAGAATACGAGGCACAGGGAGAGTCATTTTGAGAAAAAGGGGAGCAAAGTCCTGAAAGAGTGCATGTTTGATAAAAGTGGAAACGACACTGTTGATGAGTTATAGGGTCAGGCAATGACTCGTAGTGACTCTCGTTCTGATCATATGGTGTTATGAATCTGAATTTGAAGATCTTATTGGAGACCCTATGAGTAAGACAATGACTCGTGTAGTGACTTGATGAATAGTCACTACTTGCACGGAAGCCCAGGAAATTGAGCTGGTTGTCAATCTAGATTACTCATTGTTTAAGGCATGATGTTGCTCAAACTACACCTCCAATTTAAGGATAAAACGGTTGATGTCAAAACATAGTAACCCAAATATGTTGGGGTCAATCCTACAAGGAATATATCAAAAATCTTGCTTGAACTTGTTGAACTCACCAAGCAGTATAGAAAGTAAATGGTGTATTTGTTGAAATAGTAGAATGTAAAAAGAATTGGATTTTTTTGGTTGTAACCAATCTAAGACGAACACTAGGCTTATGTTCCCCCTGGCTACTAGCTCCGCAGATTTATCATACACTGTCAAACTATTTCGATATCCTGCGTGCAGAATTTGATGAGTTATGTACCATCAACTGTCTTGTGGAATCATTGATGGATTTCACCCTTTACCTTTTTATTCTTAGGGTGTCGCTTTACTAACCCTTATTCTAAATCCCAATTAACTATCACCTTTTGAGTCTCAAGTTATTAGAAGCAAGATAATCATCTTATGTGGATCATGCTGATTAGCCCAGATCGACAATTAATCTCCAAATTACTGGTGTGATCTTCTTTTCCTACTTCTACCTCTCTTGTGAAGTAAGTAGTAAATACAGGCGAGATCTTAACATTGGCCACCACCAATAAATCAATAAGAACAAGGAAAACCCAATACATGGAAGAATATTTATCTAGAATGACTTGGCTCTTCCTTTACTTTGTTATCCAGCAGGGTTCCAACAACCCTAGCTAAGGGAGTGAGCCGCTCATAGTTATAAGACAACCCATGGAATTCATAGAGAAAATTACAAATCAATCTCTCAATAATGAAATAACAAATCCTAAAGTCGTAAATTGAATAACAAATCAAAAACAAGAACACAAGAGTATATGCTGTGTAACTTAGTCCCAAAGGGCATAAACTAGCCTCCAAGGGCCTATCTCTGAATCTCCCTTACTAAACAAAGTCTAAAGAGTATTTATAGAATACAATAAACCGTAGAAATCAAATCCTAAATAAAATAGGTAAACCTGACTAAACGTACATAATAATGACTAAAAACATCATAGGAGTTTTTGTAGGTTACATGGAAGCCCTAGGAAACAGTTTCAGAACGATTTGAAAAAACTAAAGTTGGTGACCACTTACTAAGGTCACCTATGGACTGTAGATACTAACTACATACCGTAGTGGTCTTTGGAAGTGACCTGACCTCCAAAAGTGTTGAAAACGCTCTGGACTTCATGGTTCTGCAACCTACTCTGAAACCTCCGGACAGTAGGTAGAACCTATGGGCCGTAGGTGCCCTTAGTGTAGGGTCTTATTTTATATGATCCTAAGCCTATGGGCTTCATGTTTTGACCTACTTAGGCACCTACTTAAGTAAGTGACACCTACTCCTAGTAAGTTTCTCGGTAAGTAGCCTAAAACTTCAACTTTTCATCTTTTTCTTCCATTTAGTATCCTAAACCTAGTTTCCTACAAAATCACTCCAAAAACACATCAAATCCAACAAAATAGCCTTAAGTAAATGCATATTCTCCAAGTTTAAGAATCGTAAGTGCTATGAATCTATAGTACATCAATACCCTTATCTTCCAACATTGCATGCCCTCATACAACAAAAACATAACAAAAGATACGACAATGCTTTACTAAGAGAACTCTAAGACATCTATGATAGCCAATCATTAAATTTATCTCAAAGCACCATACCCTCTCCAAGTTCAACACTTAAAAATAAACTGTGTGTATATATGACGTATAATAATATGACATAAGGAAATCAAGATATGACATTACATTAGCAACAAAAATCTATGCATATATACAAGTTACATTTACCCAAACTAGTACACAACTAGCAATATAACCCATGTGCCCTAACGTCAATGAAATCCTAACAACTCATATGAAATCATGCATTTTAATGCGGGGAATGTCAAGAAACACTCGTACTTAGAAAGAAGCTCCAATAAATGCACATCAAATATCATAGGCTTGCCCTTATGTTTTTACCTATGCTTTCAGATAGTCAAGCTAGGATCACCTATTGGACTTTATACAATTTTTAATGTAGTCTTGGGGGCTGGTATGATACATATATAGATATTTTAGAGTGACTAAGACTCCTTGGAAATACACTTACTTTGGGTTCCACTCATTAACAAACTTCTTTTTATTCCACCGTTATTTCTCCCTTTTTATCTTATTGCACATCTAGATTGGGTGTGGTTCCTTATTCACTTACTCACAATTTTTCTTTTTTTTTAAAAATATTTTCAGCACATCCAACCCTACCTTTTTTAAATCTTATTTTAACATTATTCATACCCACTTTACATTACACACCCCTATGATAGCCACTCTCAACTTAGGCAATTTTCTTGAGTTGAGGTACACAATGTACAAGGAGGACTAAGGCCAAAATAGATTCATTAAAATATAAATGAGAAGGTGAAATGTGAAAATAATGAAATAGGCTATACATGCTCAAAATCGGGATCAAGGGATACTATTTTACATTAGGAAGATCATTTGGGCCAAAAGTGGACTAAGTTAAAAAATGACCTATGATCCTTTCCTAACCGACTATCCCAGACTAACAGGGCGAGTTCTGGATTCAACACACAAAGAAAACTAAGTAATATCTCACACACACATGGCACAAGCTTACATCATAAGCTACTATCTATCAGGTTCAAGCAATTTATAGCAACGATTATCATGTCCCTAATCCTAATGCCATAACAAGATTCATAATAGTCACATATGTACACATCACATAGTTCAAAACATAAATGTTGGAGGGGTATCATTTTTCATAAAAATTAACAAAAATATTTCAACTTCCTAGATACTTATTTTTCTCCCAGTTAAATGCAAAACAACATGAAACAAAACACAATACTCCTAAGTATCCCGGTTCTACTAGGAACAAGACTTTGGGGAAAAGAGGCACGGCAACATAAAACCCAAGAGGACATCAAGACCCACAAGCAGCCCCACCCTTAACTTATAATCATGAATTATCCCCAATCTATCAAAATACTACAAAACAAGAGATTAAGGAACATAACTGTGGCACCATAGGTGCAAAGATCTGACGTCAATCATAATAACACGTACAACAACACAATATCTAGGGTTGCCTCCTAAAAAACACATGTTTTAATGTCGTAGCATGACATGTCTATATTGGTTACTCAGACTTCTCTAACAAAGCCTATAGGTACCTTGATTACTCAGACTTTATCAAGGTAGCCAAAGAGTTGGCTTCCTATTTTATCTTTCCACTTTGAACTTATGAATTTCACCCCTAATTGTTTTTCTGATTTCCCATTATGCTCATGAGGTGGAGGCATAAAAATAAAGGACCCAAGAAATAGATGTGGCATGTTGTACTTCTTGTCCCTTATGTGAGGAATATAATTCTTTGATTTTGGCTTAGCACATTCAAGAACGTCGACATATGTTTCGTTCTTCTTGCACTCTTCTTCAAGTTCAGATAGCTCAATCAAGATGTGACTATCCAAACACAATGTGGAAAAATAATTCGAATGAGGTTCAATATGCCCCAACTCAGGAATTTTAGTCTTATATATATCCCCACATAAATCTAGTATGCTCTCTTTAAGAGTGACACTATCCATAAGAGTATAAGAAATTTTAGACTCCTCAAGTTTAGCTCCTCAAGTTGGCTTCTCAGAAATATTTCAGTCTTACACCACCTATAACTAAGTTGTTGGACATTATACACACTAATTTTGCATCTAACTTTACTTGTAAGTGTTAAATATCCAAGCCAAACCTATCAATCTTTTAAATAAGCTCATTATTTCTGTTTGCAAGGTATGTCAATATTTCTATCAGGCTATCCTTGTGCTCAATTATTATATGTGCCACTCTCATGCAATACCGCACCATATTAGAAGGATAAAAATCAATAATAAAAAAGTCTTAATTACTCCATGCTTCCTTTGGCCAAGTTGTCATATCAAGAAAAGTAGGCATACACTAGCATATGCATGAAGAATAGAAAAGAAAAGCCTGACAACTTTAACAATTCCAATCAGTCAGTCTACAATTGTATTCCCCAGTAACGGTGCCAAAATATCGATGTCTCTCAAACTATACCTCTAATTAAAGGATAAAACAATCGATGTCAAAATATAGTAATCCGACTAGTTTAGATTCGATCCCATAAGGAATATGTCAAAAATCTTGCTTTAACTTGTTGAACTCATAATGCAGTACAGTAAGTAAATTAGGGATTTGCTGTAATAGTAAAAAGTAAAAAAAAATTTGATGTTTTTGGTTGTAATCAATCTAACACGAACACTGGTCTTGTGTTCTCCCGGCGTTTAACTCAGTAGATTTATCATGCACTGTCGAATTATTTTAATACCTTGCATGCAAAATGTAGTAAGATATGTACCATTAACTGTCTTGTGATCTCATTGGCGGATTTCACCCTTTAGTTTTTGAATCTCAAGGTGTCGCTTTTCTAACCTTTATCCTATATCCAGGTTAACTATCACCTTTTATATCTCAAGTTATTAGATTAAAGATAATCCTCTTATGTGGATTAGCTTATCTTGGAAATTAATCTCTAAATTACTATTGTGATCTTTTTTACTACTCTCTTCCTCTTTTGTGAAACAAGTAGCGAATATATGTAGGATCTTAATGTTGGCCACTGCTAAGAAATCAATAAGAATGACAAAACCCAAATAATTTAAGAATCTTTATCTAGAAAGACTTGACATTTTCTATACTTCATTAATCCGCTAGGGTTCCCACAACCCTAGCAAAGAGAGTTAGCCACCCATAGTCGTAAGACAATTTATGGAATTCACAGAGAAAATTACAAAATCAATCTTACAATCATGAAAGAAGAAATCCCAAAGTCTTAAATTGAATAACAAACCAAAAAAAAAGAACACAAGAGTATTTGGTGTGTAACTTAGCCTGAAAGGGCATAAACTAGTCTTTAAGGTCTTATCTCTGAATCTCCCCTACTAAACAAAGTCTAAAAGGTGTTTATAGATTACAAGAAACTCTAGAAATTAAATCTTGAATAAAATAGGAAAGCTGGACCAAACATACATAATAATGACTAAAAACATCATAGGAGTGTATGTAGGTTACATAGAAACCCTAGGAAATTATTTAGAAATAATCCAAAAAAATGACCACTTACTAAGGTGACCTATGGACTGTAGGTACTACCTATGGACCGTAGGTGGTCCTTGATAAGTGACCTTACTTCTAAAAGTGCAAAAACCTCTTTGGAATTCATGGTTCTACAACCTACTCTGACACCTATGGACCGTAGGTAACTCCTATGGTCCGTAGGTGCCTTTAGTAAGTGACAGGGTCTTATTTTTCCTACTCTTGAGCCTCTTGATTTCAAATTCTAACACCTACTTAGGCACTTACTTTACTAAGTGGCACCTACTCCCTGTAAGTTCCTCGGTAAGTAGCCCAAAACTTTTACTATTTATCTTTTTCTTCCATTTAGTACCCTAAACCTAGGTTCTTGCAAAATCACTCCAAAATGCATCAAATCCAATAAATAGACTTAAGTACATACCTATTCTCCAATTTTAGGCATAGTAAATGCTATGAATCCATAGTACAACCAGGCATTGTCCTTGCAACCTTTGTTAGCGTCTTTTGTTTAGGAAAATCGTGATTGTCACTTATTGATTTCATTCTAAATTGTACAAGCATTGTCACTAATACTACTATTCTTACAAAACCCCCCATTTACCTTCTACACGTTTCTTCTACATTTCCAAGTTCTTGACAGATATTTATCCTATTCCCTATAGGTTTGACCCCAACCTTTGTTGGCTTTTATGTTTGACAAGTGACCACATTATACTTTTTAGGAGGTATAATTTAGGTGACATCAAATTTTGGCACCTTTGTTATTGATTGGTTGATTGAGGTTGTTAGTTTTTTTTTTGCTATTTTTGGGGAAAATACCAGTGTATGCGCAGCACTGGGATTTAAGGAAATCCCCTGATTCTTTTTGATCACAAGATTAAATTGACCTTAGGATAAAATCATAAGTTGGAAGAGTATGAGCATGGAGCACGGCACGAGGTACTTTAGAATAATCCAAATGCATTGGATCAACAACCTACGACTGGTGTTCGAAAAACTTCTAAGGAGACTACTAACCTATTATTAGCTGAAGAGAATATGAGGTTAGAACTAGCCCAATATGCTAAAAAAATGGTTAGGTAGGGGGTAGCAAACCATTGAGCAACAATCAACAGGGACAAACTTAGAAGAGATAAAGTTTAACCACACACTTATATTATTTTATAGTGTTTGATGATCCAAAAGAAGATTTGGGGTATGTTGAACCAATTGATACAGGAACTATCATTTCTACAGAGTTGCCCCAAGGAATAAAATTTGACATTACACGTGCAATGATTCGATTGCTTAATCTAAAGGGTGTGTTTTTTGGTTTGCCAACTGATTATGCAAACATGAATTATATGAAATTTGTTGAGAGTTGTACTTCGTATAATCTAACTGGAGTGAGTCAGTATGTTTGAGACTCAGGTTGTTCCCATTCTCTCTTACCGATGAAGCAACATTATGGTTAAGAAAACTACCTCATGGGTCCATTACCCCTTCAAATAAGTTGCGGACATAATTCTTGGATAGATTCTTCCTGTCTTCTCTAATACTAATGTTGAAAGATAAGATTTACCATTTTAGGCAATTATATTCAGAGGCTTTATACGAGACTTCATTTAGATTCAAGAAAAAGTTGAAGAACGTGCCCAATCATAGAATGTCAAAGTGGAATTTGCTTAAGATATTCTATAAAACCCTAAATAAAAACACCAAAGTGATACTATTACTTGTGGGGATTTTAGGAGTCTTCATTGGAAGCAAGCTACAAAAATTTTTGATTGGACACCAACTGAGGATGGCATACTCAGGAGGTAGATAGGGGAGTGGACCCTTATGATATTGGCGCTTCCAGTGAGAAAAGAGATCTAGATGAGATACTAGATCAAGATGTACCATAGTTAAAGACCGATATAGGGTTACTTACCAAGAAGTTTGCAACTATAGGAGTAGAAAAAGTGAATGCAGTGGGCGTACGAGGTAAATCTTTTAGACATAATGAGT
Source organism: Capsicum annuum (assembly GCF_002878395.1). Taxonomy (NCBI): domain Eukaryota; kingdom Viridiplantae; phylum Streptophyta; class Magnoliopsida; order Solanales; family Solanaceae; genus Capsicum; species Capsicum annuum. The sequence continues at coordinate 376,371 of NW_025889970.1, read as the reverse complement.
TTGACTTTAAGGAGGAAGTAAAGTATTTAGACAGAGAAATGGTAGGTTTTCATCCAATAAAGAAGGGTCCAATCAAGACACTTAGCACCGGGGCAAGGGAATGAAGGTTAAAGCTATTATAAGGACAAGTATAGGGATAGAAGTAGAGAGATGGATGGTGACTTATGGAGAAAAGATGCAGCGTGTATGTTCCATTGGGGAATCGTGATGCTAATTTAAGGATGGAAGAATTACTTACAAAGTTGGTTAAGGGTTCAGATAGCCAAGACAGTTGCTTTAAGGATATTAAGGCAAATATTTTGGGATTGAGCCAAAAAGTAGAATTGCATACTACTTCAATTAAAAAGCTCGAGAAGCAGTTTGGTCTGATGTTGGATACTTTGCATCAATGCCAATCATGCACTCTTTTAAGAAATACCATTCAAAACCCTAAAAATGATAGTTATTGCCTATCCATCACTACTCGCAATGGTAGAGATACTATTGATCTACCTTTGCATATCGATGATGATGTAAGGGATGATATTATTAAGGTTAATAATGCACTCAAAGATAAATTGAGAAGTTGGTAACAAATAGTGAGATGTCATAAAAATCGACATTTGTAGAGAAATAAGTTGAGAATGATAAGGGTAAGGGTAAGAAAGTTGAACCAGTCTTAAATCCTATTCCACGACCTCCTTAATTTTTCCTCAAAGGTTGAAAAAGAAGAAGAAATATGGGAAATACCAAAAATTCATGCCAATTTTGAAGAAATTGTCTATGAATATCCCTCTTTTAGAAGCTTTGAAGCAGATGCCCAATTATGCAAATTTCATAAAGGGTTTAGTTAATAAGATGCGAAGGGTAAATTTTGCGCCTGCTGATAATATGCACCGCTGCAGTGCTATTGCTTCCAGTTCTGTGGTTGAGAAGAAAAAGGATTCCAGAGCTTTCACTATTTCTTACACTATAAGGTCCTTGAATTTTGCATGGGCATTTTGTGACTTGGGAGCTAGTATTAATATGATATCGTTAGTTGTGTACAAGTAGTTAGGGTTGGGGTCACCTAAGATGAAATCCATGAGACAATTGATGGTTGATCATACTATAAAGAAGCTGGTTGGTATTTATTTCGGGGTTAGAGATCATGAAATTGCCATTCTTATTCCTCCCACTGAGGAGCATGGGGTATTTTATGTTACAAGTGTAATGATGCAATTCCTCAACATAAAAACACTTTGGGGGAGAATTTCATCAAGAACCAAATGCTCACTTGAAGGTCTTTGTAGAGTTCTGTGCTCTATTTAAAGTAGCACATATATCCTAAGAGTCCATTCGGTTACATCTTTTTCCATTATCTCTCATGGGTAAGGCAGTGCTATGGCTAAGATCTTTGCCCACCAGATCTTTTACTTCATGGAAAATTCTCATGGAGGCTTTCTTATATCAATACTTCCACCATCTAGAAAGTTGAAGTTGAGGGATGAGATTTTTTATTTCAACTAATATCATGAAGAAACATGGTACGATGCTTGGGGACGATTCAAGGAGACACTTTTGAAATGCTCCACCAATGAGGTACTAGAGAAGAAGCTTCTCCAAATCTTCTTCAGAGCATTGGACCAACAAAATAAGGCTATAGTGGACAATGCATTTAGTGGATCATTCATCAACTTGTCATATGAGAGTGTTTCTAAAGTCTTGGACTAGGTCACAATTTGGTGTAAGAGTTAGGACATAAAGGATGCAGAGGTGTTCATAGGGGCTTCCTCCTCATCCTTTGTGTACTGTGATAAGAAAGATGAAGAGGAAGAGATTGATGCAAAGATGGACAAAGTGATGTCATGCCTCAAACTTCTACTTGAGCATATGTTAGGTGACTAAATGGAAAATGTGAGTGTAATAAGTGCAATAGAAGTTGAACTATGTGAAGACGCGAAGGAAAAGGTGATAGGTGATAAATTAGGTATGATGCCTAGAAGCTTAAAGGATTTACATCTTTCCCCAAAGGACAAGATGGGAATCAAGGTTGGAACCGGTAACATCTAAGCTTGGCATATTATGAAAGGAAATAGGAAATCGATAGAGCTAATTTGGCATAAATTTTGAGTAGTGTTGAGAGGACCGGAGAAGCAGTAAATGAGATACAAAGTGAATTTTCCATGATACCTTTGTTTTTTAACTTATTTAGAGGTTGGAATTGGGGTGTTGGGGTGTAAATCGTGTTTGGGTTATGTAGTGATCATCTCATCTTGGTTGTTTTTCCTTGCTTCCTATTTTGGTTGAGGAAAATTTTGATGTGTCTTAATATGTTACCTCATTCTTGTTCTTACAATTACCTATCATTCAAGGACAAATGATCCTAGTGGGGGAAACTGAAACACACTAGGATTTGGACCCTTGCAAAGTTTCTCATGCTTTGGACCTTTTTGACTTGGTACGACTCAAGCGTACCAATTGTACCCTTGAATATGACTCGTAGGCGATATTTAGGGTTTACTCATTCCGTAGGAAGTATGGATGGTTGTGATATTGACCAAAATATGGCTTATTGGGGTACAATCATATAGGAGTATACGAGTGTTGTAGTACAAATCGTATGGTGCATGACAGTCTTGGTCTGAAGGAGTCTGCCCTAAATACAGTTGGTGGCTATGATTAAGGGTGTCACTCATACACTTAAGGTATGACTAGGGAGGTGTGAGTCATATAGGAACTAATAGGTAGGGTCTAGCCATGGTCTTGGGTATGTGTTGGGGTACCACTCGTACATTAGGATATGGATGGTAAGGGGGAGTCGTTCCCCTGGATGTGGCTTGTTTTGATATTTAAGTCAAGGATAGCTTGGACATTTCCAATTTCTAAAAGTTTATTTCCTCACATTATATAACCCTTGGTGGTATCCCATAAAGCTTGTTAAAGGATTAAAATACTTCAAATGCTCTCTCAAACACTCTCTTGTTTATTGGAGGCTAAGGTTTCTTCATGCGTTCTTCAAAGGGCTAAAGGTTCTAGATTTCTTCTGTGAATCTTCTTTTATACGGCATGTACTGTAACACCCCGAATCTAATACTCGGAATGCTACATGGTGCTCATGACCCCGAAGGACCACAAGATAACCCATGACTCATATCTGTACATGAAAACTGCATAATATAATATATAAATGCTGAATAAAAGTTGTAAGGCCATAAGTTTCAACACTAAATAACTAATAAAAACATAACATATGGATGGGGTATAAAATACCCAAAACAACTGAAATAACTGTCTGAACAACACTCTAGTCTGAAAGACTCTAAAACTAACTTTCTGAAAAGGAAGTTGATGGGACATGTCCACAACTAACTCCAACTGCTGAAATAAACTAAGTACTAAAATTACTAAAATGGTGGAACATCCTCGAATGATGAGAACTCACTACTAGTCTATCTACTGAATGTCTAAACTGTTACTGATGCTCTGGAGCTCATGTCTCTGAACCTATGGTATAGAGTAAAAGACCATAGCACAAATGCGTCAGTACGATTGAATATATTGGTATGAAAGTGAGGTAGGCTAAATGCAAAAGGTTTCATATGCATGAACTATGCTAACTGACTGAATAACATGAGCTTGAGAATAAGTGCATGGATGAGTAACTATAACTTAATTTGTGATGACACTGACTACTTAGTCTGAATACTGACAACATGAGTTATTGATAACTAATATAACTAATATAGCTGATATTGACACTGAGCGACTGTGTCTCATAGTCTAGGTTCTGATGCAATTAGTTGAGTTCTGTACTGTACTGAGTGACCGTGTCTGACAGTCCTTGGATTTGAAGAACTATCTGAGCTATTTAACTGAGACTGAGACTGATACTGTGGGAAGTATTCATCTAACCTACATGCCCCAAATAAAGAAATATAGCTGAATTGGGGTACAATTTGTTACCCTAATTGGAAGGGTGTCAATATCGCACCACTGGTAAGGAAAAGCTATGAGTGATCCCTCATATAGCAGATAATCAAAGGAGAATGGTGGGACCCTCATTTAACAGGTTAAGCCACCTCATCTACCCTCAAAATAGCAGTTTGATGTCTCAACCAACGCTGGCTATGTAGTTCTGGAGCGTAAGGACTGCTTCTAAGAATCACACCCACAAATAATAGAAGAGTTCCTATTCTTGGGAATACTCAAAGCTGAATCCTACTCATATCTGAATAGACACTGAACATGATTAACTGAATTGAAGTGCATGACTGACGGAATCTATTGAGATTTATAGAATTACAGATCTTTCTAAGATTACTGGGGTTATTGAGATTTCCTGAGTCACATGACTGACTGATTTTTATGGTTCATGGCTTGATTAAGATTATCTTGAAAACATAATACTAGCTCTAGGCACACTACTATATTTTTCAGGTATAAGTACCCCCAGGACTCGATAAATGGAAACTGACAAGGCATGACACTCTTGAATACATGACCAACATCAACAATCCATAATAAAGTAAATTGGGGATTTCATGAAGTACATAGTTATCATAATCTTGTACATTGTAGGGATGCATATAATCAATGTCATAATTCCATATTATATCATCATGAGCATTTAAAAAACATCTACATTACACATCAATAGCATGGGAGTAATTTGAACAAAAGGGTAAAACGTAAATCCATCACTTAAGTCACAATTGAACTATATTACATAATTTCTAGTCTCTTAGGCATTTTATCAAACACTTAGGTTGCATGACTTAGGGCATTTCATAATAATCAAATTAATATATATAACCAACTAAAATTCATGGTTTTCAACTCACATGCTAACATATTTTTATAAGAATACATAAAAATTCCAACTTGGGAATCATACAACAACAACCAAATGAACATAATCAACCCATAGCATAAATGTCAAATTCATAGTTTAAAATTGAATTCTTGGGCTTTATGGATGAAAGGGATCCATGAATGAAGACTATACAAACCTTGGATGAAAGATTCTTTAGGATTAATAGTGAAGTCGTCAAAATTGGATCCTCAATAGAAAAACCCTTAGCTTGTTCTTCATGGATTTTAAGAGTGACAATTCTAATTTGGGTGAAAAATAGTTGAATTGCATGTTTTTAGGCTTATATAGGGATGGGAAACTGAACCTTTTGCCCTTGAGGAAGCGATCATTTAATGACTAAAAAAAATTAGCTTTTGATGCTATAAGCAACCCGGCGCATTGATGGATGCATAGCAATACTTGACACATCCCACCATGATCACGTCAAGCCTCAAAAGTTTTTACTCTAGCGGCCTGCACTAATGTTGACCAATGCGATTGGCAATGCGGCGTGCCAAAATCGCATTGTTCCACTGTTTTAGGAATTTGAACATGATCTAAACGTGTTCCAAAATATCCCAAACTTGTCCGGGAACAGCTATTGATCTTTTTTATCATGATTTATAAAAATATGGACCCCTTTAAGGATGTTAAGGTCGCATAATGAGATTGCTAACTTTCGAAGGCTAAAATAAACTAAGTCTAAAAGGTTAGCTAGGATTTTCTTAGTATGGCACCCCTAGACATGCTTAATGGAATGAATTAGGCTTAATAAATTTGCGGGTTTTTACAATATCTCCCCCTTGAGATCATTCATTCCTGAATGAGACTGACTGAATGATACATTGATGTACATACTGAATGTGAACATCTGAAACATGATTGACATTCCTGTTATTCATACTGAGCATACATATATGATGCATGAGTATCTGATTCATGAATACATGACTGAGATTTCTGATGTAATGAGTTTCTGATAATGAGAATGCATATCTGATTCATGATTATATGACTGAACTGATACATGAATACACGGCTGAATATGCGATAGTACTTAGTACCAAGTTTATAACTAGAATTCTGAGCATGAAACTAAATACCGAGTTGGTAATGATAATGAACATGATAACTGATCAACCTTAAGGAAAGCTATTACCTTGGGATGAGTCTAAGTTAGCGGAGAAGAGATGGGGATACTTGGTCCACATATCTGCTTTTTCTTCCTAAGTAGCTCCCTAAACAGACTGATTCTGCTAAAGAACTTTGACTAAACGGACTTCTTTCATCCTTAGTCTACGAGTTTGGTAGTCAAGAATTTCAACTTGAATCTCTTTATAAGAGAGTGTTCAAAATATCTATGCTCTCAATAAGGACTACGAATGATGGGTCACCTATGCACTTCTTTAGCAAGGAGACATGGATTACTGGATGAACTAAGGGTAGATCTGAAGGTAATTTGAGCTCATAAGCTACCTTGGAAAAACGATTGAGAATTTTGAAGGGACCAATATATCTGGGACTGAGCTTTCCCTTCTTGCTGAATCTTTTCACTCCCTTCATGGGAGAGATCTTTAGATAAACAAAGTCACCAATCTCAAACTCGAGATCCTTTTTATGCACATCCGCATAAGACTTCCGTCGGCTCTGAGCAGCCCATAATCTTTCTCTAATCAACTGGACTTTTTATAAGGCATCGAATAATAAGTCAGGCCCTATAACTGAGGCCTCACAAACTTCAAACTAATCAACTAGAGATCTATATCTCCTACCATAGAGAGCTTCGAATGGAGCAATCTGAATGCTGGAATAATAGTTGTTGTTGTATGAAAACTCAATCAAAGGAAAGTGGTCATCCCAACTACCTTTGAAATCAGTTGCACACCCTCACAACATATCTTCTGATGTATGAATGGTCCTTTCTACTTGTTCATCTGTCTGAGGATAAAAGGTTGTACTGAGATGAACTTGGGTACCTAGACCCTTTTGGAATGCTTTCCAGAAGTAAGAGGTGAACTGAGTTCCTATGTTTGTAATAATGGACAATCGAACACCGTGTACTCTAACTAACTCCATGATATAGAGTTTGGCATAATCCTCAGCTGAATAAGGGCTATGGACTTGAAGGAAATAAGATAACTTGGTCATCCTATCTACAATGACCAATACTGAATCATACTGGCTATGAGTATGAGGCAAACCCATCACAAAGTCCATGTTCACTCCTTTCCACTTCCAAGTAGGAATACTAAACTCCTACATGGACCAACTAGGCTTCTGATGGTCTATCTTAACTTGCTGACATATGGATCACTTAGCCATAAACTCTGGAACACCTTTCTTTATTCTACTCCACTAATAGATCTCCCGCAAGTAATGGTACATCTTTTTTTCCCCTGGATAAATAAAGTAGCGTGCACCATATATTTCTGGAAGAATTTGCCACCTCAAGTTGTCTACAATTGGCACACACAGACAACTCTGTCAATGCAATACACCATCTCCCACTTGGGAGAGAATATCTACCTTCTTATCTTTGACTGGCTCTTTCAACTTGACTAGGCTAGGATCTCTATCCTATTTTTATTTCATATCAAAAACTAGAGATGATTCTGAACCATTCTAAACCTATATACTACCCTCTGAAGAATCAACCATATGGAAACCTAGTCTGGCAAGTTGATGAACTTCCTAAGCTAACTTTTTCTTACTGTCCTCAACATGAGCAACGCTACCCATAGATAGTCTACTGAGAGCATCAACTACTACATTGGCTTTGCCTTGATGATAAAGGATACTTATGTCGTAATCTTTCAAGAGCTCTAACCACTTTCTCTGATAGAGGTTAAGATATTTCTGAGAGAATACATATTAAAGGCTTTTATGATCTATGAAGACATCTATATAAACTCCATATAAATAATGCCTCCAAATCTGTAAGCGAAAAACTACGGCGGCTAACTTAAGATCATGAGTAGCATAATTCTTCTCATGAGGTTTAAGCTGTCTGGAGGTGTAGGCTATGACCTTACCATGTTGTATGAGGAAAGAACCCAAACCTACTTTGGATGCATCATAATATACTATGAACCCATGTGGATTATTTGGTAATGGTAGAAGTAGAGCTAAGGTTAGTCGAGTCTTGTGAAAACTTTTCTCGTATGGATCTGACCATTTAAACTTGACTTTCTTCTGAGATAATCTGGACATAGGGGATGTAATAGAAGAAAATCCCTCAACAAACAATCTGTAATAGCTAGCTAAACTCATAAAACTCTTGATATCTGATAGAGATATAGGGCGGGGCCAGTTTCTTACTGCTTCGGTCTTTTGAGGATCAACTCTAAAGCCATCACCAAAAATCATATGACCAAGGAATGCTACTAAACTTAGCTAAAATTTGTAGTTACTAAATTTTGTAAACAACTGATAATTTCTGAGAGTCTGCAATACTATTTTGAGATAGTCTGCATGATCACTCTTACTGTGGAAGTACACAAGGATGTCATCTATGAAAACTATGATGAACATGTCCAAGTACTGCTTGAACTCATGATTCATTGGTCAGACCAAAGGACATAACTAAGAATTCAAAGTTACCATACCGTGTATGAAAAGCTATTTTTAGAATGTTACATTCTCTAACTTTGAGCTGATGATAGCTTGATCTGAGGTCTATCTTAGAGAAGTAGCTAGCACCCTGAAGTTGGTCAAAAAAGTTATCGATTCTGGGAAGTGGATACTTGTTCTTGACTATGTCATTATTGAGCTAACAGTAATTAATACACATACTGAGAGAACCATATTTCTTTCTCTCGCATAAGACTAGTGCATCCCACGGGGACACACTGGGTCTGATGAATCCCTTATGAAGAAGACCCTTCAACTATTCTTTTAATTCTTTGATATCTTCTGGTGCCATTCTCTATGGCAAAATAGATATAGGCTGAGTATATGGAAGAAGATCAATGCCAAAGTCTATTTCCCTTTAGGGAGGAATTCCTTAAAGATCTTTGGGATAGATATCTGACTATTCATTCATAACAGGGACTGATTCAAGACTGGGAACATCGGAGATAGAGTCTTCAACATTAACAAGATTATAGACGTATCCTTTAGATATAATTTTCCATGCCCGAAGGTAGGAACCAAGCTGACCTCTGAAAGTTAAAGTACTACCCTTCCACTCTAGGATAGGTTCATTAGGAAACTAAAACTGGGAAACTCTATTTATATATTCGACTGTGGCATGGTAGGAACGAAGCCAATCCATGCTGAGAATGACATCACAATCAGTCATCTCCAATTCAACTAAGTCTGCTGAAGTGACTTTCTGAGATATGATAATTGGACATTTCCTGTATACCCGCTGGGCTGTGATTATTTTATCCACTGGGGAAGATACTACAAAGGACTCTGCAAGAATTTTGGGTCTGACTCCAAAATCCACCGCTATAAAAGGAGTAACAAAAGACAAAGAAGCTCCTAGATCTAGCAAGGAGTAAACATGCAAATAAAAGATCTATAGAATACTAGTAACCACATCAGGAGAATTTTATTGATCATTCCAGGACTGGAGAGGATAAAGTTTGTTTGGGTGTTGCCCATTCGTAGCACTAGAGGTGGCACCTTTCTGATTCAGGCGATTGGACTGAGCTGAGGAATGGATAAGCTGGCTCTGAGGACCTAGCTTAGGACAATCTCTAACTCTGTATCCTGGCTTGCCACATCTAAAACAAATATCACTGTCCGCTCTGCAAGTACACTAATGGTGCTTGCCATATGTTTAACAAAGAGGATAGGTTCAGGCACTGCTAACACAACCTAAGATTTAGAGCCTGGCGCCCTATCTCTGTGTCCGTCTCTGAATTTCAGCACTGGAGCTCTAGCTGAAGAAGGAGATGGAACTAAAGACTTAGGATGAAACTAAGAACAATTTCCTCTTTCTGACTTAGGCTGAGCAAAGTTGAAACTACTTGTCCTTACTCTCTTATTCTGCTTCTCTCTCATCTTAATCTTTTGCTCTTCTATCTACTGAGCATGAGTTATAATTCTAGCTATGTTTATGTAATTATTCAACATCGTGGACCTGCACTCATTGACCATACTATCATTCACCCCAAAAACAAACTTACTCATCTTGGCCCTATTATCTGCAACCACATGAGGAGTATATCTGACTAATTTAGTAAACTCAAGAGAATACTCTTTCACTGTCATGTTTCCTTGGCTAAGGTTAATAAACTCTAACACCTTAGCTTATGTCAGTTCTAGGGGAAAGAATCTATCTAAAAAGGCAGTGGAAAACTCTTCCCACTCAATAGGCCCTACATCAACTGCCCTCTCTGACTTCTACTGTTTGAACCAAGTGTGAGCAACATCCTAGAACTGATATGCAACTAGCATAATACTCCAACTAGAAGTAATCCCTATGATGTCTGTAACCTTTTAAACCTAGTTAAGGAACTCCTGAGGATCCTCTTCTGACTTAGACCCAAAAAAGGATGGAGAATTCATTCGGGTGAAGTCTCGAATCCTGGCTACAACTGAATTGTCCACTGGGTTGGCCAGAATAATAGTTGGTAATTCATTTTGAGCAACAACTAAATTAGCAAGAGTGGTGAATGTAGCTCTAAACTTTGTATAACAAACGTGTTTGTCCAATGGATCTGCTTGAATGGGCTGTGGGGCTGACTGATTTCCATTTCTTATTTTGGGAGGCATGTCCTATAGAAGAAAGGGAGAAATGGATAAGACTGAGAGTTAAATTTGAGCTCACGCTTATGGGGATGACATGAATACTGAAAGAAAGGAAACTGTTCCTAAAAGATCTCATAGCCTCCTACACATAAATGTTGCGTGCAACACACCTATGTACAAGACTCTACAAGATGCAGCTTTCAGACCTCCTAGGACTCTATTGAACCTTAGGCTCTGATACTAAGTTTGTAATGCACCGAATCTGATACCCAGAATGCTACACGGTGCTCATGACACCGAAGGACCACAAGCTAACCTATGACTAATATAATAGACTCTATAAATATAGAATAAAATTTCTAAGGCCATAAGGTTCAAAACTGACTAACTGATAAAAACATAACATCTGGATGGGGTAAAAAATACCAAAAACAATTGAAATAACTGTCTGAACAACACTGTAGTCTGAAAGACTCTAAAAATGACTATCTAAATAGGGAGTTGATGGGACTTGTCCCCAACTAACTCCAACTGCTGAAATAAAATAAGTACTAAAAATACTAAAATAGTAGAACATCCTCGAATGATGAGGACTCACTACTAGTCTGTCTGCTGAATGTCTAAAATATTACTGATGGTCTAGAGCTCGTGTCTCAAAACCTATGTCATAGAGTAAAACACCATAACGAAAATGATTCAATATGATTGAATGTAATGGTATGGAAGTGAGGTAGGCTGAATGCAAAAGGGTTCATTTGCATAAACTATGCTAACTGACTAAATAAACATAAGCATGAGAATGCATGCATGGATGAGTGACTGTAACTGAATTCATGACAATCCTGAGTACTGAGTCTGAATACTGACAATATGAGTTATTGATAACTGATATAACTGATACTGCACTAAGCGACTGTGTCTGACAGTCTAGGTTCTGATGAAATTAGTTGAGTTCCTTAATGTAATTAGTAACCATGTCTGACAATCCTAGAATCTGAAGAACTATTTGAGTTCTTTTACTACGACTTAGACTAAGACTGTGGGAAGTAGTCCTCTAACCGACATGCCCCAAATAAAGCAATATAGCTATGTTGGGATCCAATTTGTGACTCCAATTTGAAGGGTGTCAATATCGCGCCACTGGTAAGGACAAGCTGTGAGTGATCCTTCATATATCAGGTACTTAAAAGAGAATGATGGGACCCTCATATAATAGGTTAAGCCACCTTATCTACCCTCAAAATATCAGGTTTAATGCCTCAACCTACGCTGGTTAGGTAGTTCTGGAGCACAAGGACTGCTTCTAAGAATCATACCCTTAAATAACAGGTGAGTTCCCATCCTTGGGCTCACTTGGGGATGAATCCTACTCCCATCTAAATAGACACTAAATATGATTAACTAAGCTGAACTGGACTGAGTTCCTTGGGTTTCCATGACTGATGGAATACTACTAAGATTTACTTAATCACTGAGCTTTCTGAGTTTACTAGGGTTACTGAGTTTTTCTGAGTCACATGACTGACTGAGTTCTATGGTTGATGGCTTAATTGAGAGTATCTTGAAAACATGATACTGGCTCTAGGCACACCACTATATTTTTTGGGTACTAGTACCCCCAGGACTCGATAGAAGGAAACTAACAAGGCATGACACTCTTGAATACATAACCGACATCAACAATCCATAATACAATAAGTTGGGGATTTCATGAAGTACATGGTTATCATAATCTTGTACACGGTAGGGATGCATATAATCAGCGTCATAATTCCATAGTCTAGAATCATGAGCATTTCAACAAACATCTACATTGCACATCAATAGCGTGGGAGTAATTTGAACATAAGGGTAAAACATGAATCCATCACTTAAGTTAAAATTGAACTATATTACATAATTTCTAGTCTCTTAGGCATTTTATCAAACACTTAGGTTGCAAACTTAGGGCATGGTATAATAATCAAATTAACAGATATTGCCAACTAAAATTCATGGTTTTCAACTCACATGCTAACATATTTTTATAAAAATACATAAAAATTCCAACACTAAATGGCCTTGGTTAATGAATTGTAAATGGATTGATTGGTTGCTTCGTAAAGGTTTTAATTGGGCAATAATGATGGGATATATAGGAAAGTTGATAAAGGTGGAGGTCTTAGGGAGAACAAAGCTGGAAACTCATATTTGCTGATGTGAGGTTGGTCTTAGTACACTATATTTTGGGGTATGTGCTAGTCATCCCAGGTTTATGGCCCTTTCAGTAGGGGGAGCTGAACCTATAGAGCTCGTAGGTGGTGTAGGTAGGTGAAGCTACATAACCCAGTTAAAGATTTTAAAGGTATGCTAAACTCGGTTCCCTTTCTTAGCATGGTTATATATAGATGTATGGTTGTATTCATCATGGATTATTTTAATTAGTTTTATAAATGACATTTTCTTATCTTTATCATGAGTACAGGCTAGTGTTCACCCACTAACCCATCTACTGGCAGCTGTATACCCATGCTATGCAAGAATTGGCCATTCCACTTCTTCTGCTAGTTATCAGATTTGGGGACATTCGATGGTTGATTAGAGAGGTGAGCTTTCATAGTTCAGAAGGCATCTATTTCATGTCTTGGTTTACCTCACATATTTCTCATTTTTCATAAAGTTTTGTTTTTGCTATGGCTTGGGCATGTCTCGACTAGGTACTCGTTGGTTTGGTCTAGAGGTTGTGTATAGACAAATGTGGCCTTGGGTATTGTATGGATGATTTATGTTATAAATATATTCATACATTTGCTTAATATTATGATATTGGCTTATGGTTTCTACATTGGTTTTGGTTGGTTATTGGTGTTTGGACTTTGTTGGGTTGGTATCGAATATATACTTATCCCAGAGTCACCACATTTGTGATTATGCTATCTTTTTATATCTTTGGACATCAGCCAACTCAAGGTATCCATTTGGTGGTAGGGTTGGGAAACGGTGGTGGTTCCCAGTCTTTATTGGGCTTGTGATTGCCCATTATGTCAAGGCCCTAGTTCGGGTTATTTCACAGAAGCTGCACTATATTCTTCTTTAATTCAAATCTATCTCAAGCTGCCGGTCTGCAAATAACAGAGGTCATATTAGTTGCAAGTATGATTTCTACTTTCCAAACTCTCCCACAGGCTGGTGGATCCTCAGCCATGGTGTAGGAATGGGCTCTTCCTCATGAAATTATGGGATTTTGTTGAAAAGTACTGCTTCTCTCCTTCATTTACGTAAGCATTTCTCAGGCTAGCAGTTTGGATCAACTAACTTCCTTTCTATTGCCAACTTACTAGACTACTACTTCAGCCTACAGATTCAGAAGCCTAATCCTGTGAAAAGCACCACAGAACTCAAAAAGTAAAACTAAAACTATGATGATTGCAAAATTACAATTCCTCAATAAGGGGGACAAAATATTCTTGCGACCAAGTAGACACGCAAGTGTACATGGTCCAACCAAGTAATATAGTGTCCTTAAGAAACCCAACTATCAATAACATAGGGACTAGTATTTTGAAATTATCAAATTTTAGATCAACTATAAAGATTCAATTAGTATGAGAGTTTACGGTTATGAGGTAACATAACTTAAAAAGTGCGGTAAATTAAAGTTTTGAAAAATCAATGGCAATAACACCAATATAAGGCACTGCGAACAATCATACTAAGCTGTAAACTTCGTTTGTTAGGTTGATTATCTTTGTTGTTAGTTCACGAGGTTCATACTATGACTATGGCCTTCTGATTCTCTAGTCTATTATCTAACTTAGCCCGACAAATAAAAAGTTGATCGAGGATATGAGAACTAAGTTAAATACGTTTATATTTTATCCCATTCATAAACCAAATAGATCACGTAGGTATATTCCTATATTAAATGCAAATTACAACTCCAATGAATTCGAAGATTATAATTCTATTCTATCTATCCCACGTTCTATCCTCATGTTCCTTCTTCCATGTTCACAAGATCATTATGCATGTATTCTAAGGGTTTTGAATCCTTAAAATTGTAATAACAAGTATAAATAAATAATCAATTAAGATAAAAACCAATAACCAAGTTAATTCATAACAATAATGCTTATGTTCTTTGCCGTAAACACGAAAAAGGGGGTTTAGCAAACCATGGACGTAATTGTAATCAAAATGAATGAGTACATATTAATATCCTTTAAAAAACCTAATTAATGGATTAAAAATCTATTTTATGTGCTATCGATCCTCCCTCAAAGTCCCAAGGTCATCCATGGTGTGAAACATAACAATTATGTGTCCTATTTATACTTGGACACACACTGCCAATTTTGATATAGGGTCATGTCATGCTCTTATAGTGGTGCCTCGGATTCGTGGAATTCCCTAATATTGGTGATCTACTGTTATTGGTAATTTAGAATTCTCACAAGGGAGTGTTACAGCCCTAAAGTGGTTCTTAAGGTCTGTAACTTTCTAATGACTCCAAAACGTACATTTTTGGTCAAGTCTTGTCCCATGTGTTTTTCCATACTTTCCATGCCTTGTGGTGTTTTTACATTTGATTTAGAGCTATTAAATCAACTATATATCATAATTATTAACTCTAAAAGAATCCTATAGCATCAAAAACCATATTTTAGAGCTCAAAACAACATATAATACAAGACAAAGAATTAATAACTTAAACTAAGAGTACTAGCTTTATCCTTTCGATCAATAACCTAGTGTATTGTCTCTTGGAATTTTTCAATTAAACCTTAAACACTTTAAATAAGTTATTCCACATATATTAACTCAATTATACCTTTATTAACCTATTTCACACTCTATAATCCATCGAGATCAACTAGAATAACACATAGCTTAAGTTAGTAACATTATTTTTTCATCTAAACTCTAAGTGGACAAATTGATTCAAAACTTGTCTGAAACTAACCCTAAACATTATAATAAATTACTTTTAAACTTATATGCTAAATTATTGTATTAAAAACTTGTTAAGCACACAACAAGTCCTCAAAACAAGGCTGATTAAAGGTGGATAACAAATCTTAGGTGCATAAATCCACATTAGATCACTGTTATAAGTATACATCTCTCCAGTACTAGATAAAGTAGATTAATTATAATGAAGATTTGAAATTCTAGATTGGCATCAGGTTAGTGTATACGTTCATTACTGAATCCGTTATGAGCCTTTTCATTTGTAATCCATTATGTAGATATCATGATAGGTGTTTCCTTTATAAGCCATTGATTTAGAGGAGGTGTCTACATTGGGTACATTATGGCACTATGATCAGTTATGATACTTTACATTCATCCATAAGTGTGCATTACCTATCATATATATGTAGCTTTGTTCCTATATCTATCAACCTTATAGAGGGTTGCATAGGTATAGGTTATGAGTTTTGTTTATTGAGTGTTGATTAACCTTTATGGGTTATTGGTATAGGTTAGGTATTACTTATTCGGACAAGTCGGTTACTGTATTGTTGTTATAATAGTTAGTTTGTGGAAGGTTGATTATTTATTGTTAATGAGATTTGAGGTATTATTCTGATATTTTTCCTTTTTATGCTATTTTAGAGTACGGATAGTGTATTTTAGGCTAGACACTTCACTATAGGCTATGCTCTTGCTATTATTATCCTTCCTAATTTGTTAGAATTTTTTGGAGAGGTTGGATTAATTACCTTAGGTTGTACCTTTGAGTTAGTCTTTCATACAAATAGATATACATACCTAGTTATGGTAATATCGTATATCCCTCTATTCCCTCATGTATTCACATTGTATATTAATTACTTGGCCTTGTATACTACTAGATACCCTTCTTATACTCTTTATTTGTTTATTAGCTTAGTGATATATCATATAGTGCTTTAGTTCCTAAACACAACTAGGATAGGATAGTTTATCCTCGTTTCCTCTTTTTAATAATTGTGTGTAGCTTCCTAAATAGTTTCTGATAGTTTATATTGTTGCTTTGCATGTTATTTATATTTGAATTATATTTGGAGCTCAGTTGGAAGTTATCTATTAAGTACACCGTGTTTGGCAACATACTATACTTCTAAAGAATGCACATTATATTACGGGTTCTTGATATTGTAGTGTTCATCAAGAGAAGAAGCTTTGGATCAGAAATTTGGGATGAACTTCTTATTTTCGAAGCATTACTACTCTCTTTATGGTGGTTTATACTATTCTCTATATTCTATTTTAAGATGGGTTGAACTTGTATATTTATTTAGCATTGGATTTCATATTCGTATTTGTATTAGATTCTCTTATATTGATTCCACAAGGTTATAGGACTGTCTTATATGTATTAGTCTTTTATCATATTTATTTTACATTCTTACGTTACTTCTATGGATAGTTCGTTACTATGGGTCGACTTACCCACTGGTGGATAAAAGTAAGTGTCATCACAACCTGAGAAATTGGGTCATGAAATGTTCTAAATTGAGAGAAATGTCAAATCATAGTAATATAAGAAATTTTACTAGGTCATAAAATCCAAGAAATACAAGTCGACCATGACAAGGTTGAAGTAATTAATAGGTTAACCCGTCCAATATCTATTAATGATGTTGAAGCTTCTTAGGACTTGTCAATTTCTATCAACAATTCATCAAGGGTATCTACAAGATAGCTTATCCAGTATGTAGGATTCTTTGAAAGAAAGAAAATTAAACTTTGATCGAAATTGGTTAAGAGCATTCAACTTCCTCAAAGAGAAACTTGCTTCATCTACTATCATTATTTCCCCTAATTGGTCACATCCCTTAAAACTAATGAGTAATGCAAGTTTAATGGAGTTAGGTGTAGTCTTAGTAAAAGAAAGGAACAAGCACTTTCATCTGATCTATTATTAAAGTAAGTCCTTGAATTATACACAAAGATACTACACAGTAATAGAGCAAGAATTTCTACCCGTATTTTATTCTTTGAAAAATTTTGTACTTACTTTTTCAGTACTAAATTTATTGTAAATATCGGTCATGCCGCTCATTAGTATTTGAGGGCTACAAAGGACGCTAAGCCATGATTGATCTGGTGGATATTATTACTTCAATCACTGAAATTTTAAATCAAAAATAGAATAAGGTGAGAGATCATTTATCTTACGTTGAGTAGAACAATGAGAAGTCTAATAAAATTTATATTGATAAATATTTTCTCTATGAGCTATTCATGGCTCTTTTGGGGTGTGTAACCATGGTATGCATATTATACAAACTATATAGTGTGTTGTTACTCCATGAGAACGTCAATAATTATCAAAGGAAATGATTCCTAAAAATATGAAGAAATATTATTGCACTTTCTAAAGTTATTTAAAGCAGTTTTTATTCGACTATGCTTCATCTTGATACTCATGAGTTGGTCTAACATTGTGTGCAATGTCAAATTCCAAAAGGAATTTCAAGGAGTCACAAAGATGCCTTTGAAGCTGACTTTTAAAAAACAATCGTTTAATGTGTGGGGCATTGACTTTATGGGGTCATTTGTGAGATTATTTGGCAATAAGTAATTTTTTGTGGCCATTGATAATCTATATGAGTAGGTTTAGGAAATTTCCTTGCCAAATAATTAGAGTAAAAGAATTATGGTTTTCTTGGGGAAGCATATGTATACAAAGTTTGGGACTCTATAGGAAATCATTAGTGATGGTGTCTCTCATGTATGCAATAAAGTATTTTGCGTATTTATAAAAAAATATGTAGTAAAGCATAAGGTTGCTACCCCTTACTATTCTCAAATGAGTGGCCAATTAAAGTATCAAATAGGGAGATCAAAGAAATCTCAAAGAAAATCATCAATGTGGAATGAACTAATGTGTCAAGGCAATTAGATAACTCTCTTTAGTTATACAAAACAGTTTTCATAATACCAAATAAAGTTTCTCTATATCAACATATTTTTGGACAGGTGTGCCACCTATCACTTAAGTAATAACATCATGCTCTTTGGGCTTTAAATAAACATAAAATAGATTGGGAGGAGGACTCTAAGTCTGGTGTGGAGCAACTGCAAGAATTGATAGAATTTCACTTTTAGGCATCTGAAATATCCAATCTAAAAAATAGCTAACAAAAAGGTGGCATGATGCAAAGATAATAAATAAAGAGTCTTCAGCAAGGGATGAAGTGTTTATGGGTTGAAACTCTTTGTGGGGAAACTCAAGTCTAAAAAACGAACCTTTTTAAGGTATTAAATATTTATCGTTATGGTGCAATTGAGTTACAAAACCATGAAAATAGAAGGTTCATGGTTGATGGTAAATTATAGAAGGATTTATACGTTAGTGCCCCTGGAGTTGCTAAAATTGACGCCCTCAATTTTAAATATGTTTGATTGATGAGTAACAACACCATGCCACGATGATAACTAAGGTTCTTCTTTGCAGGCAACCCAATTTTAACTTCTTATTATTTTGAATAATGTTCATTTTATGGTGTATCTGTGTGATAGGGTTGAAATATAGAACAAATATCATAAAACAAGTCGGAGTAGAAAAATATAGGAAATCATGCAGAAAGCTCCAAGGAACAGGCTTTGTCAATCCGCCAAACACATTGGTGAATCTTAAAAGTCCTTCACCTAATTTTATCTACTATGGTTTTTAAATTGTGAAAAATGGTAATGTCAGTTTAAAGGTTCACCAAATATTTTGGCTATTTCCTTGCCTACTACTGAAGTTGTTTGTCTAAGAAATCCTCGAAGTTATGGAAACTATCCCAATTGGAGATTCTTTACATAGTTTAGAACATCACTAATCATATTAACAATTCCCATTTCTATTGTCGAACTATTTTCTATAAAAATAAAAGATGGTTTCACTTATTACTTTTAAATTGTTGACATATACTATTCTGATACTCATTTTCCATTCCTATTTTCCTCTTACTACTTTCTTGTTTTATTCAACACATACTTAAAATAAAAATCACACTCAAATAATCACCATCTCTACATACATATCCTTGGAATCACAACATTGGAATCCTAATGTTGCTATGCAAATTTCTTGGCTTAGTAAATTTTGATCTTTAAATATAAATGTTAGAACTTTTATCTTGCTATGAATAATACATTAGTCAATCATACTTGTTATTTTTTTTGTATCCATGATGTTTAAGTCATGTTTTTATTTAATTTTGGGATTTCATTTGTTGGTTTTCATATTTGACCAAATTGGATAATGGGAATTTAGGTTTTCTTGAATTTGGTGAAATCAGGATTTGGTTTTATTTTTATTAGCTTATTAGATGTAATTTCTTATTGTGGTTTTTATTTCATGCATATATATCAAATTGATTTTGTAATTTCACTATGAGGTTGAGTTTCTTCACAACAGTTGATTGGGTGATGTCTTTCTTAATTGAAAAATCTTTGAGTTCATTCATTGAATATTGAACCTTGGGAAACTTTGAGTAGCCATGGTCAATTTCGAATGAAATCAAAATCAAGATATCTTTTTGGATATGAAAACTTGAAATTTAGGGAAGATTACTTTCGATGATAGGGTGAGAACTTTAGAAATGTGCCAAACATCATAGTAAATCACCAGAGTTCTCCCTATATCGCCTAACGTGCTAGTGATATTAGCTTATCAATGTGAAAGTGTGGTGATAACTTACTAGTTTGGCGACCCACTGAAGTTTTTTATGATCCGCATCTAAAATGTTTTTGTTCTTATTGTGAACCTTAACCTAATGCATTTCTCCATTCCTTTATATATATGGCTCTTCCGATGCTCATAGCCAAGAAACACACCTATACTCTTTCTTCCACATCAAATATCACTAAAAGGGGTTTTAATTTTAGGGCGTTCACAACCCAAAAATATGGTTTATAATAATAAAATGGATAGAAGAGGGAAAGAGGAAGGCTCTGGTTATTTAGGATAAAATCTTTGAGCATAGTTCTAAATCTCAGAGGTACAACATAACTACCTCAGAGAAAGTCAATGCCACTCCAATTCATTAGCCTCTCAATAATCGGGGAGTTTAGTTCATTAAGAAAAGTAATAGAAATAGGAAAAACATCATGGGAAAAGCATCAATAACCATAAATACTCAACCTACGGTGGTTGATTGGTTCCTTAACCACTTTGTGGTTCCTAATAAGTATACAACTATTGAAGAACAAATATTGAGAACAAAAGGGTTAGAGGGCAAACACCCAAATTTTTTGGATGTCATCCCGTATCACAATTTTATTCACTTTACCTGTACTCTACAACATTATAAAGAAAATTGGTTATGTGAGTTTTATGAGGATTACTAAGAGAGTTGCCTGCCAAAAAAATGAAAGACAAACCTCAAGCAAGACATGGTAAAAGTTTGGTGTGTGAAGGTTAAATGTGAGCATTGGTTAGTTTTATCTATGGTAACACACTAGACTCACCACATTACTTTTCTTTCCATGCTAAGAAAATATTTATGACCTTTGAGGCTCGTTATCCTCTTTGATTAATGATATAAGGCCTTCTTATCTTTCTTTGTAAACCCCAATTTAGAAGAATAATATTAATTTTGAAAAAGGTATTACTTGAACTTTGTAAATAGTAACCTTATGCCTTTGTAGAATAGGACAGTCCTTTTGTAATGACCCTTCTGATCATTTTCTATATTTCTGCTTATTTTTGCGATTAAAGTATTCCTATAGTTACACCAAGTCCTTTATGACTTTATGGTACTGATAGTTCAGTAATTAGGTAGTTTGTTTGGTTTTTAGACTAAATTCCCTCTTTTGCAGTCTTCGTTGGCTCAAATTGGTTATCGGGAACAAACATAAATCAATAACATCACATGCCAGTTTTTACTTTTCAAATAACTCTTTCATGGTAATTTTAGGCTAGGTGGACCTTTGGTTTGGGTCTCGAGACACCTGATCTCATTTTGATCTATCGGTCGAATGTTTAAAAATGGTAAGTTGGGTGTGGGACACATATTTAATTGACACAAACTCAAAAGAAAATTTTGGCTGTGCCATTGTGTCCAAAAAGTCAAATTAGATAGGGTAGAATAGTTTATCTGAATATACGATATTTTAGTTTTATCTAGAGGGGATGGAAGAAACTTCAAAACTTCCAAGTCTCAGCTGGTGCTGGTTTATTTGTGTTCGTGGTTCACTTATCATACAAGTGATCAGCCGACCAAAATCAAGTTTTACAAATGGGACATTCGTGTCACATAATTGACTCCCCGTGGTAGCATAAATGTATTTCAATTGCAATAATAAGTTCAGGAATGCGACTTGTGCCCCTTCGGCCATGTATCCCGAATGTGATTGACAAAATAGGAAGCCGACTCCAATTTACGTAGAAAGGGTATAAATACAACATTAAGCCTATTTTTGCACATTTCTCATCCATTCTAAGGTGTTTTAAACCTTAAACAGTGGGATATCTTGGAGATAGGATTGTGGGTGCTTTTGGAAGCTTCGATTAAGGTTAATTAAGACATTCTCCTTTAAATTTGTGGTAAGATTCCTTGATTTTCATGGATGAATTTTTCATTCTAGGGTAAATGTTCTTTAAGCATAAAGGGATGTTGAGCTAGTTTCTAAAATGCAATTTCCGTAAATGACCTCCACATGGTATTTTTGCTTAATTTTGCACCAGAAAAACAACAGTGCAATATGGGAATCATTGTTCTCATTTTGATGAGTAGATTGTGATTTTTAGAGGGTGGAACCTTGTGAAATCTTCTCATAAGGAAAAATGAGGATTTAACAGATTCTTCGAGCTTTCTTCAGCATCCAGGTAGGCTAGATTTTCCTTCCTTATAGATTGATTCATTTCATGGTATGCTTATGAATTAATGTTATATTTGGGATGTGTTTTAGGTGTTGGTGATACAAATGATATTACTTGTGTTAGTTGGACCATTTAGGCTATTTGGAAACAATAATTTGGGCATAGTTGGCTTAGTTGCTTAGTTATTTAGTAGAATTTATATCTTAGGGCTAATTAAGACCTGCATTAAACCTAAAAATTTAATTGGATATATTAGTTTAGTCAGGGGTAGAGTTGCCTAATAAAGGATTTACGGAGTAGAAGTGGCCCTCTTTGGATCATCTTCGGCCAAGACTTGAACTATTTTCTGTAAACCTTTATATGCTCAGTATATATTTTGAAATGCTTATTATGCGGATTGATGATACTAGATAATCAACTGTCATGATGATTTGATATTGGGAGTTGATGCTAATTATGGTAAAACTTGGTAGTTATGATATTGATAATAGGAATATTAGTTTGAGTTTTTTTATTGATGTTTATATTGATGATATACATACCGATTTGAGTTTGAAAATTGCTTATGATATTGGTGATATATATATATACCAATTTGAGTTTGGCAATTGATGTTGATATTGGTGATATATGTACCAGTGTGACTTCGACAACTTATTATGATATTGATGATATATCTACATACATGTTTGAGTATTGCTATTAGGGAGTGGATCTTATTGTGACATACTATAAATAGGTTCTTAGTAATATCATGAAGGTTGGCAAATTATGGTAGCTTGTGTATATAGATTATATTTTTCCTTGATCGTG
Organism: Capsicum annuum; assembly: GCF_002878395.1. Classification (NCBI taxonomy): domain Eukaryota; kingdom Viridiplantae; phylum Streptophyta; class Magnoliopsida; order Solanales; family Solanaceae; genus Capsicum; species Capsicum annuum. Next base: position 353,260 of record NW_025889970.1, on the reverse strand, counting down.
CCCCCAAGATTATCGAGTCCTTCATTGGGTAATTTACTTTTCCATATTTATTGGCTTATGTGCGCTATTTTTTTAGTTATAATTGCTTGATATTAATACTTTGATTCTGTTTAAGTTTTTAATTATGTACAACATGGTATGAGTTACTTGTAGGTTTTCCTTTTTATTTCGACTTAGTTATGTTATCTTTCATCTTATTGTATCTATCTTATGGTTTAGCTCAGTTGACCGATGATGCCTACTGAGTACCTATAATTTTTGTGCCCATACAACACTTCTATATCCTTTTGGCATAGATTTATGTACTAGTTTCCGCCGATGATTCGAGGATCGTGCTATGCTGGATTTCAAAGATAAGGTGATCTTTTAAAGTCGGGTAACCATTTTTCTTTCTATTTACCGATGTCTAGTCTTTAGTTTCTAGATAGATTGTATTGACTATTCTAGAACTTGTAGTGTGCTGTTGTAGATCTTTTACTCACTATATCAGGTCATGGGATGCTCTTTGATATTTTGTCTACCTTTTATACTATTTCTATTGCCTTGCTTATTTACTAATTGTATTATCTAATTCACCCTTCTTGGGGTAATTTCCACCAAGTCATTCCATTGCAATTAACTTTAGGGTATGGACTGGCTTACAAAATAGAGGGATTTAGTAGGTGCTATCATGATTTATAAATCAAGTTGTGACATTTTGATATTAGAACCAAGTTTCACTGATTTATTTGTATAAGAAAAAGAGTCCAGTAGAGTCCTATGGATCAGAATGATAATGCCAATTTTTTATCGTTTGGAGGCTATAGGACATTTATAGGAGTTCTTTACTTCTTTAACTCATTTCTTGCTATGTGTTTAAGTTGGTTTTTAAGGCATTTCTTTTCTTTCACTTATTTAAAAAAGGCAAGCGCACATGCTATCGCTACATAAGATGAGGGTCCTACGATCGGGCCTAGTGATCTTGTCATTATTTATGAATGAACCAAAGGTCGTGGACAAAACTTTATTTGTTTAACAACTAGAAAACAGGATAGGGGGCCTTAACCAAACCTATTTCTACTCCTGATCCAAAGGTTCTTCCATCCTAGCCAACGATGGTCTAGGGATCGACCTATGCTATAATAGGGTTTATTATTTTTTAGTGGTTAGGGGTTCTTTTGTTCATCTGTTGGGGTTTGTTGGTAGTAGACAATTTGATAGTGCATAGTCTATAGTTCTTATTGGTACTATATCGGTGTTACAGCTAGTAGTTGTAGCTCTAAGTGTTAAGGTTCCTCCTGCATCAATAGTTACTTAGAAAATGGTTGCCCTACTTGCTCTGTCTATTGAGGAGCAGAAGATGTTAGCTAGATTATTGAGATTAGCTATGCCTAGATTTTCTAGTGCACCTAGCGAGGATGCATATAGATGTTTGATTGCTTATGAGGATAAGCTCAGTAACTAAGACCTAGTTTCAATTACACTATTTTTAGTTTAATTTAGTAGCTCGACATTGGTGGAGAGGTCATCCTTATTCCAGGCTAACTTGATCTTCTCTTTTGACATGGTCTTAGTTCTTCGAGTTCTACTTGGAGAACTACATGATCCACAAACTTAGGAATTATTTGAAGGATAGGTTCTCAAGGTTGGAGTAGGGCTCCATGACTATTGAAGAGTATCGGGCTTGTTTCTATAGGTTTGCTAGGAATGCAACTTCTATTCTGACTAGTGAGTATGAGAGGATTTATGGCTTTGTTCGAGGATTGAGACTTTCTATTTGCATAACCACTTAAAATTTTATTCTTGCGGGTAGCTCTTTTGCTGAGGTGTCTGACCATGCTCAGGTGTTGGAGGATAGGCATTGCAATGTCGAATGGGACAATAATAAGAGACCTCAGTATCATGGTAGTTTCAGTGGGAGCCACAGTTGATCCAAATTTAGAGGTAGCAATTTTCAAGGTAGATTTTTTTATGGTTGTCGTATCAGCTGCAAAGTTAGCCTAGTAGACCCATTCAGATAGTGCTCCAAATTACTAATGTAGATTAGCCTTGTTTCAGTGATCAACCTAGTCAGGGTAGTGGTCAGTCATTGAGGGTCCCCTTTTCAGGTTATTTGAGGTATGGTGGTTATTCTGGGTTAGCTAAATAGTTTTATTCTTGTATAACTCATGTGGAATGTTATAGTTGTTGAGATTTTGGTCATTACTTATAAGAAGGCCCCAGTTATTAGGTGATTATAACCCAGTTTAAAGTGTTCCCCCTATTAGAGTAGTTCATCCTTCACCTAGAGGTGGTATGCATTATCATAAGAGTATTCCCCAGAGTGATCGTGAAGGTTCTTAGGCAGGTAGGGCAAGAGACAAATCAGGAGCCAATCTAGGTGGTTGGCGTGGTCAGTTGTATGCAATACCTGCTAGGCTTGAGGATGAGTCTTCAGATGTTATTATAACATAAAAGATTTATGTATACCATCACAGTGACTTTGCTTTATTTTATTAGGGATCCACTTACACATATGTGTCTGCTTATTATGCTCTATAGTTAAAGTATCTTTAGATTCACTATCTGGTTCCTTATATGTATCTACTTCCTAAGTTAATTCTTTAGTAGTGGATCGGGTCTTCAAATCTTTTGTTGTGACTGTTAGAGATGTTGATACTCATGTATCTCATTATATTAGATATGATTCTGGGCATGGACTGGTTGTCCCACTATCATATGATCATGGATTATTTTTCCAAGACCATTACCTTATCCATGATCGGCATACCCCCCAATTATGTGGCATGAAACTGTTATTCACGAGCCAATAGGGACTATCTCTTATGTTTATGCAAGGAGGTTTATTTTAAGGGGTGACAATCTTATCTCTCTTATATTCATGATGTTACTATAGAGTGTATATTACTTGATTTTATTCCTGTAGTCAGTGAATTTCTTAATTTTTTCCAACTGATCTGCCTGGTACACCTCCTGCCCATGAGATTGAGTTTGTTATTGTTATTGAGCCTATCAACTGACCTTTTTTATGGAACCTTAAAAAATTGATTCTACTGATCTTAAGAAACTAAATTCTCAAAATCATGATCTTCTTAGTAAGGGTTTTATTAGACCGAATATGCCTTTTTCGGGAGTACTTATTTTTTTTATGAAGATGAAGATTGAATCCATCTCTGTGTATATTGATTATACAAATCTTAATAAGGTGATGATGAAGAACTATTAACCTATGCCTCACATTGATTACTTATTTTACTTGTTTCAGGGTGAAATAATGTTTTCTAAGATTGATTTAAGGTTTGGTTACAATTAGTTAAGGATTCGGGATGGGGATATCTTAAAGATAACCTTTAGGAACCGTTATAGTCATTATAAGTTCTTTTTGATGTCCTATGGTTTACTAATCCTCCAGAGTGTTCCTGGATTTGATGAACTGAGTGTTTATGCCTTATTTGGATTCCTTCATGATTGAGTCCATCGACGACATCATTGTATATTTGAGGAGTAGAGAGATGCACCTACAGGCAGTGCTCAAGACTTTGAGAGATCATTTGCTTTTTTCCATATTCTCTAAGTGTGAGTTTTTGATTGAGTTTATGCCATTCCTGAGGCATATGGTGTCTAAGGATGGGAATGTGGTGGACCCGACAAAGATTGAGGCTATTCGTGATTGGGCTTAGACCACATCTCTGACTGATGTTTGTAGCTTAATTGTCTTTGCCAGTTATGATAGATGATTCATTGAGGGGTTTACTATTATTTTTGCACCTATGAGAAGATTAACTTGAAATAAAGTTCCTTTCTAATGGTCAAAGGTGTGTGATTTGAATTTTGGGAAACTCAAGGATTTCCTTACTTTGGCTTCTATTAGGGATCTTTCAATTGAGGGTGAGGCATACACTTTTTATTGTGATGCTTCTTGTGTTTGTTTTGGGTTATGTATTGATGCAGTAGAGTTGTGTTATTTATTATGCTTTGAGGCGGCTTAAGGTGCATAAGTGAAGCTACCCCACTCATGATTTGGAGTTGGTAGTGGTTGTCTTTGCGCTTAAAATTTGGATGTATTATATTTATGGTTTGCATTGTGAAATTATCATACAACATCACAGTCTTTAGTATCTTATGGCCAAGAGAGCGCTAAATTCTAAGAAACGTAGATGGATGAAGTTTTTTAAAGATTATGATATCTCTATCTTGTATCATTTGGGCAAGGCGAATATGGTCGCAGACGCGTTGAGTTGGAAGGTAGTGAGTATGGGTATCTTCTCTTGTATTTTAGTTTCTCAGAAGCAGTTGGTGCGGGAAATTAATTCTTTAGACAACTTAATAGAGCAACTTCATATTTTAGACCCTAGGTGGACTCTTTCTATTGTTGAAGCAAGATCCTCACTATTTGAGAAGATCTGGGATCGCCAGTTTGAGAATAAGGGACTTTGAATCCTCCGTGATTAGGTGTTGAGTTGTCAGTCCAAGAGAGATACCATAAATTCTACGGGTGTCTTGATATTTGATAGTAGCATTTGTGTTTCGAGGGTTGGTGACTTGATTCTGTTTATATTGCATGAGGATCATAACTATAGGTACTATATTCATCCCAGTATATCTAAGATGTTTAGAGACTTGAGGAAAAATTATTGGTGGAGTGGCATAAAGAAAGATTTGGCAGACTCTGTTGCATATTGCCTCTGTTTGTTATTATGTAAACGCCAAGAATAAGTTACATGGTGGTTGGTTTAAAGATTGCCCATTTTTGAGTATAAATGGGAGCTAATTACAATGTACTCTGTTAGTGTTTTGCCTTGCACTTCTCATTGTTTTGATGTTATTTGGGTCATTGTGGATCAGTTGACCACATCGACTATTTCATTCTTACACAAATATCCTTTAGTGTTCATAGTTTAGTTGTCTCTATATGTGTAAGATAGTATGTCTAAGTGTGCCTATATCTATCATTTGAGGCTGGGTCTCCATGTTTACTTTTAGCTTTTGGAGAGCTTTCTAGGAGGAGTTAGGTTCTCAGATGGATCTCAGTATAAATTTTCATCCTCAGTCCAATGGCTAGTCGGAGTTGACCATTCAGGTTCTTGAGGATATGCTTAAGGCATATGTTATAGACTTTTGAAGTCAGTGGAACCAACACTTAGCCTTTGCAGAGCTTGCATATAATATTTGTTACCATTTGAGTATTAAGATGTTTCCTTTTGAGGATTTGTTTGGTAGGCTATGTCATTCCCTTATTGGATCGTTTGAGACATCCGAGGTTATACTCGTGGTATTGATTTGCTTTCTGATTCATTGGATAAAGTCATGATGATTCAGGATAGTTTAAGAGAAACTTAGAGTAGGCTGAAAGCTTATATAAGCCATAGAATTAGTGCCTTATGATTTGGAGTTAGTTACAGATTATTCCTTTATGTGTTTCTTACGAATGGTGTGATAAAGTTCTAAAGGAAGGGCAAGCTTAGCCCCAGACATATTGGACCACTCGATATTCTTTACATAATAGATGAGGTGGCGTATGAGTTATCCTTACCCCTAATATTGTGATCGTCAATCCAATTTTCCATGTTTCTATATTGTGGAAATATATTACTGGTCATCTCATGTACATATATGGGATTAAATCCAATTGGATGAGCGGTTAACCTTCAAGGATGAGGATGTGCTCATTTTGACAAATAATATCAGGCAGTTTTGCACTAAAGAGATTCCTATAGATAAGGTTCAATGAAGGAACCAAAAATAGAGGAGGTTATTTGGGAGATCTAGAGTGAGATGCAGATGCAAGATCCCCACAATTTTAATCCTTCAAGTACATCCTAATCCGTTTCTTTTATTGATGAAAGTTCCTTTAGTAGTGGATATTTATAATGACCCTTCAGGTCATTTTTTGTATTTTTTTTCTTATTTTCAGTGTTAGATTTTTCTTGTAGCTTCCTATGCCATTTGTGACTTGATGGAATTGACATTTTGGTTACTAGGCAGTTGATTTGGCTTTTAGAGCCAATTACTTATTTTTGAGTCTTCGCTAGTTCAAATCGGCTAATGGGAAAAATCATTAGGCAAACAACCTCATATGCTAATTCCATCTATTCTAATTTCTCTAGAATGTTGATATTAGGCTAGTGGACCTTTTGTTCGAGTCTTGAGACACCCGAGCTCATGTTGAACTTTTGGTCAGAAGTTAAGAATATTCTAATTTGGGTGTCAGACACATCCTTAGTCGAAATGACCTAGGATGGAAATTTCAACTGCACCATTGAATCTGGAATATAAAATTTGATAGGTTATCATTGTTTTCTTTCGTATACAAGATTTTAAATGAATCTCGAGGGGTTAGCGGAGACTTGGAAATTTCTAAGTCTTAGGTGGTACTAGTGAACTCGTATTCGCGAGTCCCTAATTATGTAAGATATCAGCTGACTAGAAGAAAGTATCTCTAATGCGACACTCATGTCATGTGACTCCCCTTGGCAGCACGCATGTATTACATTCGCAATAATAAGGCCGTGAATGCAAATTCTGCCCTTTTTGCCTCGTATCGCTAATGTTATCGACGGATGGTGAACACGTCTCTTGTTTACATCAATGGGTATAAATACCCTATTCAACCTGTTTTTGCCCATTTCTCATCTATTCTTAAAGATTTCAAACCCTGGAGAGTGGGATAGCTTGGGGATAGAATTGGTGGTGCTTTTTGGAGCTTGGATAAAGGTTAATTATGCAATTCTCCTTCAAATTTGAGGTAAGATTCTTTCATTTTCATGGTTTATTTCCTATTCACATCTAAAATCCATAAACCTTGGAGACTTGATTTTAGCACCATTATAGCTTGAAATTCACACATTTTTAAGGATGAATGTTCCTTGAGCATAGAGGGACGTTTAGTTAGTTTCGAAAATGTGATTTTCGTAAATGATCTCCACATGGGATTTTGGTGTGATTTGGATCTCAAGCATAATAGTGCAATATGGGCATCATTGTTCTCATTTCCTTGTGTAGATTGTGATTTTCATAGCGTGACCCTTGCAAAAGCTTCTTAGAAGGAAAAATCAGCGATTTAGCAAATTCTTCTTTTTTTCTCCATCCAGCTAGGCTAGGTTCTCCTCCCTTATCTATTGATCCATTTCATTGTATTCTTATGATATTATGTTAGATTTGAGATGGGTTTTAGGTATTTATGATATAAATGAAATTACTTAGGTTGGTTGGACCTTTTAGGCTGTTAGTAATTCGTAATTTGGGCATAGTTGGCTTAGTTATTTAGTTACTTAATAAAATTTCTATCTTATGGATAATTAAGACTTATTTAACATCTTAAAGGGGATTTCAATACCTTAGTCCAGTTCAGGGTAGATTTGACCTATAATGGATTAGGGGATTAGAAGTGGTCCCTCTTCGACCTGCCTTAAGCCAAAACATGAACTAGGTTTGGTAAACCTTTGTATGCTCGGTATATATTTTGAAATGCTTATTATGTGGCTTGATGAGACTTGCTACTTAATAGTCATGATGGTTTGATATTGGTGTTTGATGCTAATTATGGTAAAACCCAGTAGTTATGATATTGATTATATGGATACCGATTTGTGCCCAACTATTGATGTTGATATTGATGATATACATATATTGGTTCAAGTCTGACGATTTATTATGATATTGGTGATTATATATGTGTGTGTATGTATACACCAGTTCGAATCCGACTATTGACATTTATATTAATGATATATGTACATATTTGAGTTCCATAAGTGATTATGATATTGATAATAGATATATGTGTATGTGTGTGTACCGGTTCAAGCCCGACTATTGATTATGATATTTAGGATATAAACACCGGTTCAAGTCCGGCAAATGGAGTGAATCTTAGTGGGTCATATTTCAGATGTGTTCTCAATGATATAATGAAAGTTGGAAAATTAGGTTAGCTTTGGTATATGTGTTATATTTTTTCTTGATTTTAACCCCTAAGGCTTATGATGGACTACATTAGGTAATTTACTTTCTTGTATTTATTGTCTTATGAGGGCCAATTTTGTAGTTATAATCGCTTGAACTTTATGTTTTGTTAAAATTTGAGTATTTAATTATGTATAACAAGTTTGGCGTTAATAAAAGGTTTGCCCCTTATTTTGACTTAGTTATGTTATCTTACATCTTATAGTATCTACTTCACGATTTAGCTCAATTAGTCGATGATGCCTATTGATTACCCTAAGCTTTGGTAATCTTATGACAATTCTCTAACTTCTTGGTGAAGATCCGAGTACCATTTGCCACCGCTGATTTGAGGATTGTGATATGGTGGATTTCAGAGATAGGGTGAGCTCTTGGAGTCAGAGTTGCCTCTTTTCCTTCTATTTATCTATGTCTACACTTTTGTTTTGGGATAGATTATATTGAAAATTCTAGAACTTATGGTGTTTTGTAGTAGCTCTTGTACAGACTATACTAGGTTGTGGGATGGTCTTCGATGTTATGGCTACCTTTCAGACTATATTTATTGCGTTGATTAGTTATTAATTGTATTGTCTAATTCTCCCTTCTTTGAGAATTTTCCATAATGTTAGCCTATTCCAATTAGCTTTGGCTACGAATCGGCTTACCTACTGGCGGGATTTAGTAATTGCCATCTTTACTCATAAATTAGGTCGTGAAACCTTCAGAACGTAGAAAGAGTTATTGGGTACAATTATCATGACGAAGAGACTGAACCTTACAGAAATAATTGCCACAGACATTGCTTGCAAAGCCCAACAAAAACATATTTTTTTACCTTCAGTGGCTTATCATAGAGTTGTCCTAAATGGCAAAGGTCCTCTTTGACCTAAAGAATGATTTTAAGTAGACCCATACATTTAGAATCCTATGTTGTATCTCTGATTTTGCACCTTGCTTCACTCTTTGTACCCTAAACTTTCCATCCAATTTAGTGGTGGAATGCATCATCGATTCGTTCGGCGATGTGTCAAATCACTCAATGATGCACATCTTAGAATTATCCTATTTTCTTTTTCTAACATTGGTCAATCCTATTTCTATCCTCATGTGTGTGTATGGCTCATTAAAAGTATATTTCAAAGAATAGAACCAAGTCTTCTCCTCCCCTCTCCAAGTTAGCAAATTGAGTGGTTATCTGAGAGGTTGAGGCCTTTGGGAAAGTGTATAAATGAAAGAGAGAAAAAGTGGGAAAGTCTAAGGCCCCAGAGGTAGAAGAGACATGTTTGGAACATATCTCAAACTCTTAAAGGTATAACCTTAAGTCATCGAATAAGAGATACTTCACTCTAGTCCATGAACTCTTTTGCTCCCAGATACGGCTCTAGCCGAGCTGAAAAGGGTTGAAGAACCCATGTCTAGAGCAAATTCACCCTAGTTCATCCTTTAGGGTGTCATTATTTGCTCAACCAACTCAAAGTGCTAAATCAACATAAAATCATTAAATAACAATAGTTATGCCTAAACAGGTTAAAAATAAACATTTCTAGGGTACTCTCAGCAATCCGATATAATGAATTTTATGTATTAACTAAAACACTAACCTTATATTGAGAGTTGGGTGAGGAATTGCCATACTTCTTATGGAAGATTGTTTCCAGAGAAGAGAAAAGAGGTTGCAAACTACTTTTAATGGGGTGACAGTGAGGGGGTGAAAGTTTTATGCAATGCGAATGTGATAAATGAAATTTTTTGGTGTAAAAGTATTAATGAGTATTATTTTGCTTCTCTTATGAAAGATCCCATTAAGAGTGTTAGAGTTTTGTTCCCCTTCTACTTAGTGATGTCTCACCCTAGTGGTTTGAGCATAATGTCTAAATTCATAAGGCGGAATATTCACTTACAAAGTTGTTATTTGTTGAGGTTTTTTTGTAGCAACATCTTCCCATCACGAAATCAGTCCATACTTGTTATCCCCCATGAATTGCTTATTGATTCAATTATAAGAAAAGAGGACCTTTACGTAGGGCTACTCATACTCCTAGATAAATCACACCTAACACAAAATAAGAAGACTTTTTTTTATGTTTGATTATGGAGTTGTGTTGGAGTTCAAAAGTGCCTTCCGATAAGAAGAAGGACGTCGAGTATACCTCTTTGACTACTGTTGATATTAGTCAAGTGTAATAGGTGAAAGAAGCTAGGTCAGAGAACGCTTTATAGGACGGTGCCTTGATAGCTGTTATTGGTTCTCAGGATTCTTTTAATAGCGGAGCCTGATGAGTAGTAAATTTTCCACTCATTTGCACTTCTTATTCGTGCACACTACTATGATTTGAACATATCAATCAGATATATTTGTGATAAAACACACTAATTTTTACATTTTACAGGCATAGAAGTTATGAGATAGAAAGATAAGGATGTGAGCTGAAAAGGTTCAAAAAAGAGGGTGAAGTGCAGCTGAAAGTCCTGAATCTGAAACCAACCTCGATTATCGCAATCGCGGCCAGTCAAACCAGTTCAAAGTATCATAATTATGGTGTTCTTACTTTGGTTACGGTAGCCACGATTACAGACAAGCTTCAGCAATCACAACTTTGTGGGAATGTGCCTAGAGGCTGTTTTATGATTTAACTCTGCCAAACCCAATTCCTTTTAGAGGATAAAACCCATTCTCTTTTTGGAATTCTAATATATTGCAATCTTTTTTAATTTGATGCCTAAAACCCTAATTTTGGAAATAATTTATTAGGATTTGGAGACTTTGCATTAAGTGTAATTGAAGAATGGATGCTTTGATTAATACCTATGGAATATTTCTTTCTTTGTTCTTAATGAGTAGCCTATCTTCCATTGTCTTAGGATTATATTGAACTAAGGTACAATTATGTGTTGGTTGTGATGTAGTTTTGTATATGATAGTTTATAGATGATGGCTTTCACTATATCTTGTTTTAATTAGTTGAAATTTGGTGATGAATTGCCCAAATACCCTAAATGGGTTTGTGGGTGAAAACCCCAAATTCTAGAAAGCTTTCACCATCCTTGAAAGAAAGGTTTGGGTGTACTCTTTGGACCAATATCATCATTGAAAGAGGGATATGAGTGAAAAAGCAATAGTGGACAATTGATGAAAGTAGTTTGCTAATTTTTGCTATCATAAACTTTGGAAATTAGGATGTTAATTATATCCCGGGCATCTTCCTAGAAATATAGATGCTCAAATGAGCTAATAGGTGATTATAATTGGTACACTTGTTAGGTACACGAAAGGGTCAACATGTAATATTCTTGAGGGTTTGTTGACAAACTAGTCTCCAGGACCTTCGACCTAACCTACCACATCGTTGATAATTAAAATGTACATTAAGTCTTCATGCACCCATGCATAACTTTCCCCTAGGTAACATAATCCCAAGTTTGCTTTCATATTTAATTTAAATCAATATTGTTGTTTTAATTCATTGGGTTTAATTGTTATTGACAAACACTGTCCAAAACCACCCCCCCCCCCCCCCCCCCATTTTCATTCATAAGTTTTGTTTTATTCACATTGCGGGTGACGTACTTGTATCATTTAACACCCATAGGACTAGAAATCTAATTTTTCTCCTTGTGGATTCGACCTCAACAAAAGTTGAGCTATTGATAATGACTTCATCTGCAAATTTCGATGGTGTAGGTGAGCATTATAAAAATGGTACCATTTCTGGTGAGTGTAATTTAGGTTTTACTTGTACGGTTTTGGTTGTTACTTTGGGTACACCCATAGTGGCTTGTCTTTATTTTGGTGGTTATTTTTGTTTCTTTTTTAGGTAATTCCCATAGTGTTCATGGAAATGTGAGTGACAATTCAAGCATTGTCAGGTCTTTCAATGGCCCTCATAATGACGAGGATCGACTCGATAATGTTGGTCATTCAAGAGCCTTCTGTATCCTACCTACTCAAAGGAACGGTGTCTTTCATTTCACTAGCGCCTTGTTCAATATGCTACATATTAAGGGACTTTTTATGGCATAACCCTATGAGGACCCCAACTTGCCCTTGAAGAACTTCATCAAAGTGTGTGCACCCTTTGATATTGCACACATAACCCAAGAGTCAATCTAGGTTTCTCTCTTCATATTTTCTATAACGGGAGACGCACTATAGAGGCTTGACTCTCTCCAGGCCGGATCAATCACTTTATGGGATAAAATTGCAAAGTCTTCCTTGACAATTATTTCCTACCATCCAAAATGATCAAACTACATGATGAGATCATTTACTTTAGGAAATTTAATAGGTAACCCTTTTACGAGAAGTGGGAAAGATTCAACAAAAAACTCTTGCATTTTCCCAACCACAAGGTCTCGGCAAAGATGCTTCTCTAAATCTTTTATCGAGGTCTTGATCCACTCAATAAATCAGTGGTAGATAATATACCAGGGGGCTCTCTTGTGAAGTTTCCTTATCATGCGGCTTTAAATTTTCTTGATGAAGTTACCAAGCAAAATTGGGGGTGCCATACCCGGGATGCCGAGGTACCAAAAGGATCTCCAACTATCTCATTGTTGACATGCAACAAAAAAAAGATATGATGAGAGAGAGAAGAATATGGAAAAATTAATGAATCAATTAGAGCTTTGACGAAATATGTGATGAGTGCACACAAAAAAGTAGTGAATTTTGTGGCATCCAAGTCCTATGATGATGAAGAGGTCAAGAAGATTGATGAGTAAATTAGGTATTTGGTCAATTATTTGGGGGGTCCCACCCTACCTATCAAAGGCAAGGTAGGAACCAAGCTTTGAACGAAAGGGATAAAGATCAAAATCATGATTGGAGGGATATAGACCATAACTATGATCATTATGTGCCACCCTATGACCAGGCAAAGAACAAAGAAGGTTTTTCATTGACCTCGATAATACAAAACCAAATATGTCTTGGAAAGAATTTTTAGGAAAGTGGAGGGAATGGATAAAATGGTTCGTTAATTGAAAGATGATTTTTTCTAACTTAACCAAATATTTTTTTCCCACTCTACTTCTATCAAACAATTGGAAATACAAATAGGGAAAATCTTAACTCAATTGATTGCTATAACAAAAAGGTGTGTGGGGGGGGGGGGGGGGGCTTTTTAGGGACAATATTCAAACCTAAAAAATGAGCTCAACTATAAGTAATGGTCACTAGGAATAATATGACTCTTGGTGATCATTTGAAGGAAGTTGATGGAGAAAATATAGGAAAAAGAGCCCAAGGTTGAGGCAATGAATGTGAAGACAAAGGTTGTGGTTGAGTCAAAAGAAAGTCCCCCGACATCTCAAAGTGAAGAAGATGAAATAGAAATGGTGGAAATAGATGAAGAGGTGGTTGAGAATGAGAAACAAAAAGATGATGTATTGACCTCCATGAAAGTCCCCCCTTCATTTCGACAAATCCTTAAGAAGAAAGAGGAGGATGAAAAGCTTTAGGAATTCATGACAAAGATTTGCAACCTCTCTATTAATATCTCACTACTTGAGGCTATCCAAGATATAGCATGGTATGATATGCATATGAAAAAATTAATGTTGAATAAGAAGCTTGTTAAAGGTGACACCATCGAAGTCACCCATGGTTGTAGTGATATCATGAGTATTGAAATGGCGAAAAAGAAAGAGGACCCTGGGGCCTTTACCATTCCATGCTCCATTTGGACACATAATTTTGGAAAAGCTTTATGTGAACTTGGTGCATGTATTAATATAATGCCCTTTGCAATATATTAGAGGCTTATCTTGAACACCCCCACTCCAACGTCCATGAAGCTTTTGATGGCGGACCGGTCCATAAAGAAACAGGTTGGTGTTTTGTTCGACATGTTAGTAAAGGTGGATAAATTCATACTTTTGATGAATTTTGTGGTCTCAGATAGTGAGATGGACCAAGAGGTGTATATTATCTTTGGTCAGCCTTTTCTTTCAATCGAAAGGGACATTGTCGATTTGGAACTTGGGGAATGAGGTTTAGAGTACATAATAGTGGAGCGTCATTCAAGGTAGGGAATACGGAGAAGAAACCAATGGAGATTAAGGTGGTGTCGGTGATTGGTATTGAGGATGAGGAAAAGAATGGGAACCTTGAGGACCCAACTTAAGAAAGCTAGAAGACATCATACCACGATGATAAATAAGGTGCTATGTTGGAGGCAACCCATAAATGCCACAAAAGTGGCTCGTATTCTTTGTTTTTAATTTCGTAGTGTAGGTATTAATTTTGTAAATTGAATAATTCATGCATCTGTTGCACTAAAGAATGTGTTGAATGAGTTTGAGAAAGGAAAAGTGTAAAATTTTTGCTTTGTGATCTAACAGGGGAAAATCTGTCAAAATGAGTAATAAGTTTAAAAGGGAAAAACGAGGCACAAAAATGCCCTGAGTTACCACAATCATGGGACCTAGGCCACGATCACGGCCACCCATATGTACGCGATTGCGTACCCCTGACCACGATCGTGGTCCAGTCAGTTTAAAAAAGGACCATCCAAATACCCCATTTCCTTCACACTCCTTTCTCAAATGTCCTCTCAAATTGTACCCACTCTTGGGCACACTTTGGGAATTCGAAACCATTAGAGAAACCTCTTGCATAATTTCGCTCAGCTATTTTTCTTGAATCCATGATTTTATTATTGAAAATAGGACATAGAATGCATGTTATAGGGAAGGCCTAAATCTATGATTTTCAATGATAAATCTAAGTTGAAATGAACTTGTGTGCTGGTTAGCTTCTAGAATATGGTGTGCACGCACATGGGGAAGACTAGATTACCCAAATTGTGTCTGAAGTTGAGAAAAATGAAGGTTGCACACCAAGTGCTCGATCAAATGACAAAATGAGTATTCACTAGTTGGTTTTTTATTCTAAGGGCATAATCGAGTACCTAGTAAACTTTTTCTATGGTTCTATTGTAAATTCTTGTTATAGAACATGTTTTGGATAAAAAAATTAATTTTTTTAACATTGGGAATTTTTGTATAAAACCTTTCTGAGGTACAACGATCGCGGTAATCAAAGTTGATTTTCTGCCTGGGCAAAAAATTTTGCACTCTAAATTTTTGTCCAAACACCACCAAGTAACCATCCCGTTAGTTTTAATGAACAACATGGATTTGTTTGTGTATATAAATTTCAATGATTAAAGTTTTTGTGTTGTTCTGGTGTGTTTCGGGATCATATCATGGAATAATACAACTAAGTCCCATTTATGCCACCTATTTAGTTTTAAGATGATCCCGCAGAAGGGAAAATGCTTGAAGAAAGTTACAGAAAAGCTTTCGACATTCATGACAGACTTGTGGCCACGGTGTAGCGGTGCTTTACGCAAGATCCTTTTAAGGAAAATGAGCAATAGGTTCCTGTATTCTATGTTAACTTTAGCATAGTACCTTTCTCAGACCCATCTAATATGATTATCAGGAACTGGGGAAAGGAGGTGAACTTTAGGGTGGATAAAATCAATGCTATCAATGGGCTCCCAAACATAAATATGGGTTAGTTCAAAGAAAAATGGTGTGAGCTGAGAAGCTGGTTGGCAGAAACACTATATCTCGGAGAGGAAGTCTATTGGGTGGTGACCATGAGAAATATATCCATAAATGGCGTCACTATTAAGGCTCGGATTTGGTTGAATATCATATATAGCAAAGTCTCCCTTTGCACCCACATGACATTAGTCCTGATTTTAGGGATGGATGGTTGCTTCCATTCTAGATGTCATTGCTTTAAATGTTGGTCAGCTCATGCTTTTTGACATAAAATTCCTTAAGAACAAGGTGGCACGCATCTCCCCTTTCCATTTTTTATTCATGAGCTTTTCAAGAGAGTCGGGTTTGAGGAGTACCCTAGAGATACTTGGGTGGACCCTGGTACTTCTATCTATCCTTTAAAAATTTATGGCGAGGATGCGCCGAGACATAACAAGAAGAGGAATATCAACTTGGGAAAGTCGACATATGAGGAGCCTGTCTTATAGACCACCAACCATCGAGATTATTAAGGATATTGGTGTTAATATTACAGCTATTAGGGAGATCACGTTAGATTTTGATACAAGACTGATTAAGAAATACTATAAACAGCCAACAACGCAAGAGAAAAGCGAACACAAGATGAACAACAACTCAAGGAAGCAACACAAACCGGAGATAAGATAACAAAATGCAGTAAGTAATGATATATAGTGAGACATAAGATTATAGGATAAACAAGAACCTAAGTGTGTATCAAACACAAAGATCCCTATAAACTTTATAAACAAGACCATACTATTACGAAGACCTCAAGGGAACTGGAATCACCAAGGAACCTCCGTTTCAAAACTAGTAACCAACATATCTATTCCAAATAGCCACAAGTGAATCCACACTTACAAAAGTGATTCCACACTTGTAATACACTCTCAAACAAAAATATTTAAAATATGAAAGTTAAAGACAAAAACCCTAAAATAAAGCTACTTATAGTCTTGGCAAAACTAATTGCATTAAATGACCAAAATGCCCTTAATGAGAGAAATAGAATAAGAGGCCTTGGAGTGCACACTTGAGGAGGCTTTTGAGTGTTTGAAGCCCTCCTTTACACATCAATTCTTTCTCTCAGGTTAGGCATCCCAAGCTCGAGTCTTTGCATACAATGCCCCCTTGAATTGTATCATCCTCCCCTTCTTGGAAAGAATTCGATCTCTAATCTGAACCTTGCAAAATAGTAGTAGACGCAAGCAAGCAAACTCTTCTCATGACATGAGGGTTAGGGTTATCACAATAAATCATGCCATATGTGTTCAAATCACCAAAACTCTAACACCATTCCAAAGAAAAAACAACATGCCTATCCAAATAAGTGTGAAAAAAAAACAAGTGACAAGAGTTGTCTATCAAGTTTAATCTGTAAACTATTCTTTGAACAATAATTAGACTTGCCATCCTAAATAGAAGGATCAAACACTCTATGCACATTCAAGTCATCATCATAAGAAAAAAAATAAAAAATAAAAGAGATAAGGGCACCATTCTCAAAAAAATTACCCTCAAATATGAGTGCACAATAGAATGAGACAAGACATTTAAAGCATATTACATATTTTCTCTTCAAGCCATTAGCCTCAAGTAGTGCATTCTGTTAGAGCATTAATCATTAGATGGGAACTTAAACTTCCCAAATCCTCATTGATAATTCACTACATTTACTTTATTTCTCAATTTGATTAAATCAACATAAGGTGAGATCTATTGTTTGCAACTAACAAAAAATAATTAATACAAAAGAATTATCAAGACGTTCTCACAATCACTCAAAACCTAACCAACTGTTAAGACAATACAGAAGTAATCATAGATCCCACAACCCTAGTTGTGGGTCTTAGTTCCATATAAAAGAGAAAGCGATAACAATAACTGAATTCATAATTCAAAGTGATTAAACTTACAAAAGATGTAGTCAGAAATTGATTCTCTTCCCAAATTCAAGAAGAATATCCCACAACTAAATCAAAGAATTGAAAATTGAAAATCCAAATTTTGAGACCAAAGAGAAGTAAAGTAGTCTCTCTGGAATAAGTTCCAGTGGTTCATCCCAAAAACTAGAGAAAAAATGAATTAATGTCATGAAGTTCAAAATGAATTCCATCCTCAAATAAAACCTAAAAACTTTCCCTTAAATACTAGGAGCTAATTTAGGAATCAAATCACAGTATACAAATTTTTCTTGCACAGGTGACGACAACATATGAATACTTATCAAGGGGTTGACGGCTTATCAGACATGTCGTAAACTCCTCTCTGTATTTGATATATTGTTGTCTTCAACTGATGACGAGTCTGATGTCTTATCAAAGATCTGATGACTTATCATGAAATGTCGTCACTTCTTCCACTTTGCTTCAAAACACTGCCTAAGGCTAACGGTAATCCTGAAGGATTATCTGAACTTTTATGACATATCAGACAATGTCGTCACTTCTTTACTTCAAATCTCATGTATTGCCTTAGGCTAACGGCATTCTTGACGGGTTATTAAAATTGTGATGACTTATCAGAGATGACATCACACTTCTTCTCCAACTTCCTCACACTGTCTACAACTGACGATGACTCTAATAACTTATCACAAATTTGATGACTTATTAGACAAGTCATCAACTACACTTTCATGGCCACTTGTTCCAAATTCACATCTTTTGCTCTATTTGTCTTTGGTTTTCTTTCATCTTGACTTTCCTGCATTATCAAAGAGAAAGCAATCAAAAACGACAAAATTTACTTAAGACTTTACAATTATTTCTAGTTAAAAGCCTCAAATGTTTTAGCATTAGCTCACCCATCAAAACCATTAACTTAAAACAATTGCTTGTCCTCAATCAACTTAAACATAACTAAGAAGATACAAAGTACATTCGGCAGTCAATCATTCATTTTAGCTCAAAACATATTTACCATCTCCAAGGCCAATCATCTCAAACTCAACTGTGTGTATTATTGAAAAGTAACAATGCAACACAAAGGAATCAAGGTATGGAATCAACTTAGCAACAACAACCATGCATGTACCAATATTATACTACCAAAATAAGTTAGCAACTAGTAACATAACCAGTGTGCCCCTACAACAAAGAAGTCCCTCCTCACTCATATAAGAAATAACATATGTAATTATGGGGATGATAAATAGACACTCACCCTCGAAAAGAAGTTCCAGTCAATGTATGCCAAATACCATAAGCTTGCCCTTATTTTCATTACCAAGGTTTTCAGACAGGTAAGCTAGGATCACTATAGGTCTTTTTCTTCAGCTTGTAACGTAGGCTAAGGGTTGGTATGATACTCAATGTTTTTTAAGGTGACTAAGCCTCCATGGCGCTACAATAACTTTTGGGTTTTTTTTTTTTTTTTTTTACCGAATTCTCTCTTTTCTTGATCATACATACTCCGGATGGGTGCAGTCTTTTTGACAATCATTTTTTCTTTTTCACAACTTTTCTTTTCTTATTATTTTTCCACCGTACCCAACTTTTTATTTTTTCTGTAATTCTACTTTTCTTCATACTCATTTTACATCACACACCCCTATGGTAGCCACCCTCAACTTAGGCTATTTATCTAAGTCAAAGTGCAAAATATCCAAGGAGGACAAGGGCCAAAATAGGTTCATTATGATACAAATAGGAAGGTGATAGGAATAATAAAAAAAATAGGCATTCAGGTTCAAAATTAGGATCAAGGGATATTATTCACACATGGAAGGTCATTTAGGCTAAAAGTGGACTAATATCAACAATGGCCTATGATCCTTTCCTAACTGCTATCCTATAACCAAGGCAAGAACAACCAGGCAAGTTCTGGATTTAACACACAATGGGAACTGGTAGTATCTCACACACACATAGTATAAAGGTACATCACAAGCTATAACCCATTCACTTCATACAATTGTTAGAAGTGATTGTCATGTCCCTAGTACTAACGCCATCAAAATATTCACAGTAGTCACATATAGATGCACATCATACAGTTACCAGATAGACAATTGGAGAGGTATTTATCATTACAAGAAAAATCAATAAAAATATGTCAACTGTCCTAGATACTTATTTTTTCCCTAATTAACCAAAACACATAACAAAACCAACACAATACGCCTAAACATGTTGGCTCTACTAGGGACAAGACTCTGGGGAAAAGAGGCACGACAACAAAAATCCAACAGGACATCAACACCCACAAGTATCCCCACCCTCAACTTAAAATCATGCAATGTCCCCAATTCATTAAACCAAAACAAGAGAGTTAGAAATAAACCTATGGCACCATGGGTGGGAAGATTTGATGTCAATCACATAATATGAATACAAAAAAGAAAATACCTTGGATTGCCTCCCAAGAAGCGCCTAATTTAGTTTTGCGGCATGCAGCAACTCAGTTTTTTCCTCCACCTTGAGGATATGAATTTCACCCCCAACTTAGAGTCCATCTTATTTCCTCGCTCATAGAGGGGTGGTACAAAAATTAAGAAGTCGAGTAATGGATTGATCATGATAAACCACTCGGTCTTAAAGTGAGGTGTGTTTTTATATTTCTTGTCTAATGTAAAATCAAGAATATAGGATTCTTGTTCCTCATCTTCACACTCTTCTACTATTTTAAATAATTCCACAGACAAGATATCATCTAACATAATGTAGAAAAATACTTTGAATGAGGCCCAATCAATCGTCCTTAAAAATTTGCACTATCTACTACACACTCACTTTTATTCACCTTCTCGACATCTTCACTTTGAATTGGGATAGAGTCTTTATTAGAGATTTTCTTGGTTTCTTCTTTTGCCTCTAGCACCATGTCCTCAATCTTGGCATTATCTCTCATGGTTGGTTCGATTGGTTGGGAAATCACTGAGGGTTGCTCAACATCAAGTTCAACATCAATATAGGGTTCTTTCACCTCATCTTTACACTCTTCCATTATTTTAAATGATTCCACAGACAAGATATTATCTAAACATAATATAGAAGAATGTTTTGAATGATTTACCTCTATATCCATCTCCTCATGAATGATTGGCTTCATGTTTTGATGCATATCACATACGATATCATATGTTTTTTCTTAGAGATCCAATATTAGCTGATACATAGCTGTAATTCCACTCTTTTCGGTGCTTCGTTTTTTCTTTTCTTGACCATAAGACCTATCAAACTCATAAGAATAACTAAAATTTGGTTCAGCGTAATAGGGGGAGGGGGCATTTGGAAAATCACTTCAATTTCCATCTTGACCACCACATAAAGAACAATCATACTCCCGGTAGGATGGATATGGTGCACACATCTCTCTCCGAGGAGCATTTCTACAATCTTTCCAAAAATGAGGTCCATCACAATATGGACATGGATCATTAAGAAAAGATTTCTAACCACCAAGATCATGTTCATTACACGATGCCACAGTAGTAAGTAAACTAAAATAAAAATCTACATAACACAAGAAATAAAAGAAAACTAAAAACAAATATTTACAAGTTTGAATTCAAGCAAGTAGGGTAAAATTCCCAACTAACTCAATACGCCAAATTATTCCTCAGCAACGACGCTATTTTTGATAACGCTCAACTTACACATCAATTTAGTGCAAGGCGGTTGTCGTGAATATATTTATCCAACTTTGGAGTCGGGGTTGAATCCATGAAGAATAATATGAATAGCGATTAAACAAATTTAAAACTATAGTTATAAGCTAAATTCAAACAAATGATATGAAAAGATAAAATAGTTTTTTTAATGACTAAACAAAAGTTATTAACACTTCAATTCGTCTTTGAACTCAAAGCTTAAACTGCAATATTTCAAACCAATGATATAGAGATACTAGAGTTGTGATCACTATGATTAGTAATCCTCCATTGAATAATAGTTGTAGTACTTGATTTTCATGACTTGTGGAAAACAACAAATTATCAGTTTCGACAGTCCATCTAAGTGTTTCTCAACCTACCTAGATTTTGAACTCCCTAATTCTCTCGAACTTAGGAAAACATTCTATTCATACTGATTTTATTTCAAGTTGATTAATATTGTTACAACATTAATCATTAGATGGAAACTTAACCTTCCCAAATCTTCGTTGATAATTCGCTACCTTAAGTTTATTTCTCAGTTCAAGAAAATCCACACAAGGCGAGACCAATTGTTTGCAACCAAAAAAAATAATTAATACAAAAAAATTAAGATGTTCCCACAATCACTCGAACCCTAACTAACTATTAAGAAAATACAGGAGTAATCAAAGATCCCACAATCCTAGTTGTGGGTTTTAGTTCGACATGAAAAAGAAAGCGATAAAAATAACTGAATTCATAATTCAAAGTGATTAAACTTACAAAAGATATAGTAAGAAATTGATTCTCATCCCAAATTCAAGAAGAATATCCCACAACTAAATCAAAGAATTGAAAATTGAAAATTGAAAATCCAAGTTTATAGACCAAAGAGAAGTAAAGTAGTCTCTTTGGAATAAGTTCCAGAGGTTCAGCCCTAATACTAGAGAGAAAACGAATTGATGTTGTGAAGTTCAAGATGAATGTCACACTCTAATAAAACCTAAAAACTTTCCCTTAAATAGAAGGAGCTAAGTAAGGAATCAAAGCACAACACACATCTTTTTCTTGAACAGGTAACGACAATATGTGATGACTTATTAAGGGCTTAACGACTTATCAAACATATCATCAACTCCTCTCTATATTTAATACGTTGCTCTCTTCAGCTGACGATGAGTCTGACGGCTTATCAAAGATCTGATGACTTATCAAGGAATGTCATCACTTCTTCAACTCAGCTTCTAAACACTGCCTAAGGTTGACGGTAATCCTGATGATTTATCAAGACTTTGATGAGATATCACACAATGTCATCACTTCTTTAATTTAAATCTCATGTACTGCCTTAGGCTGACGGTATTCTCAATGGCTTATCATAACTGTGATGACTTATTAGAGATGTCGTTACACATCTCCTCCAACTTTCTTACTCTGTCTAGAGCTGACAATGACTCTGATAACTTGTCTCAAATTTGATGACTTGTCAGACAAGTCGTCAACTACACTTTCAAGGCCGCTTGTTCCACATTCATATCTTTTGGTCTTATTGTTTTTGGTTTTATTGCATCTTGACTTTCCTTCATTATCAACGAGAAAGTAATCCAAAACAACAAAAGTTGCTACAATTATTTCTTGTTAAAAGCCTCAAATGTGTTAGCATTAGCTCACACATCACATTCACAAATGGAATCATGCTATTAAAGTAATTAAAGAATCCATGGGAAACCAAAATACTTCAAGCTAAAGGTTATGCCAAAGAAGTTAGGTGACTTCTTTTCATGGCACTTAGCAAGCTCCTAAGAGTCTTCCCTATTAGTTCACCTTGTCCAACAACATAAGTGTGACAAGGATTTGGAAACCAAAGTCGTACATCAAGTACACACCAAGGACTTTTCTTAAGGCAATTAATAGATTGGGTATTAAGATTGTAAGGCCCACACAATTCAAGAACCAAAGGGAACCACCATAAAGGAATAGTGAAGACTCTAATACTCTTATGGTATTCTATGATGTCAATCAATTTCAAAGGTCTATTAAATATAAGAAAAATATCATCATATCTCCAAGGATCGTAAGGAATCGTAGGGGGTAGGAATATACCTTGGAATCAATGACTTAAATTTGTTTTCTTGTCCTCCATAGGTGCTTTACAAGGACCTTTCCTTCCATGCATTAACTTGGACCAATAGGTTTGGTCCTTTTGCCTCTTTGTAGGAATTTCTTTAGTAGGGAACTCCTTCCTTTGATCCATATGGTGATATGCTTCACTCCTTGGTACAAAGTACCCATCATCCCATAGGAGTTTGGTTAGGTTCCTCCATTTAGTCAAGTCTTCATCAACCTTGGAGTCCTTGAATAAGAACTTAACTAGGCCTTCAAACTTATGCTCATGAGAGGTCCTCTTTGAGTTCTCCTTTAGAAGCATTAGATAATGAACTTGCACAAGAGAAGTATTGGTACCAAGCAAAATGCTAGTTCTATGCTTAGTATGTAACAAGGGCTTAAGCTTGACAAGTTCTACAACTAGGTGTTCCTTGACACCCTAATTTGGTTCAACATTGGCTCATAAATCTCACACAACCCTTCTTCTTAAGACAAGTTCTTCTCCCCAATTTTAGCTTCCTCTTCTTATACGGCCTTAACTTGATTAGGAAATATTGGATGCTCTACCAAGTTTTCCAACTTCTTGCAAAGAGAACTTTCCATCCCTTAAATTCTTCCTTCCATTCTCCCTAATATTATGTCCATTAGGCAACTAACACCCATTATGGAAACCATTAAATTGTTCATGGTCACGTTTCTAAATTCCATAGTAGCTAGCTAAAGGAATACTATACAAAAAAAAAAACACAAATAAGTTAGCAAATCAACCTTTCAAGCGCTCAAAGTCACACCTTTCAAATATCACAAAATAGTCATTGTAAGTGTTGGTGTCTCGTTTATACTCCAATAAGTTTACTTGGTAGCAATTGTGGCTTCAGGTCCACATAGATACATGTTTTAAACAAATAAAAGAAAATATGTACGGATTTGAACCAAGAACTACAACAAATCACACAAAGATAAAAGCACAGAACAAAAGGTAACACAGAAGAAATGGACTCAAACAACTAACTCACAACTAAGTAGAAGATTACTAGTTTCTAATTAGCACTTGAATCAAGAAATAAAACTAAAAAAACAAGAAAAGAAACATATAAATCAAAAATTTTGAGCCTAAAATGGTGAGTTTTATGGAAATAGTGATGTGGCAGCTATTGGATGTGAAATATTGTGAAAATATAAAAAACAATTCTTGTCTTCAATTTGGATTGGTCAATTTCAATTTTGAAAAGTGTATTTTCGGTTTTGGAAGGGTAATAGCAACACTTGGAGGCTTTTCAATGTTCTAAAAGACTTGACTTTTCTTTCACCTTTTTGGCAAAATACCTTTTGAAAGTCTTTGTCCCCCTTTCCTATTTGGTAAGTCTTGGGAAGACCCCTTTCTCCCTTTTTGGAGTTTGACTTTTTGAAAGACCTCTTGCCCCCTTTCTTATTTAGTATGTTCTTGGAACTATGTATATCAAGAATAACACAAAACACAATCTCTTTCCACTTGGTTTAAGATCAAACAAACACTTTTTCTTCAAGAAGGTATGAAGATGGTGAAGAACACCAAGAACACAACCTTTGAAACTTAAGAGTTCTAAGGTTTACGTTTGGCCCTCCAACATTAATAACGCATATTAAACCTTAAATAATCAACAACAAACATCAACTATAGGTTTTCAAGGCACCAATCTTCAACAACAATGTCCACAAAACACGTTTTTCAAGGTCAAGAACCTAGATTTAGATCCAAACAATGTTAGTGAAGAATAATCTAATGCTAGAAATAATTAAAACACATAAAAGACCCCTATATCTAAGTTCAAACTTTATACCAAGACACAACACAAGATAACTGTAGTTTTGGCCAAGACACAACACAAGAACAACTATTTTTGTGAGATATTTTGATTTTCTAGGAAACAATCCCAAGAGTGACTTTGTTGAACAAAATCAAGCCTTGCTCGGTTACCAAATTATAGAAGAATGATTGCGAAACACTAAAAACAGCCAAGAACACAAGAGAAAACTAAACACAAGTTGAACAACAACTCACGGCAGCAACACAAACACGAGATAAGATAACAAAATACAATAAGAAAAGATAGATAGTGAGACATAAGATTATACAATAAACAAAAACCTAAGTGTGTATCAAACACAAAGACCCCTATAAACCATATAAAAAACACCACAATTTTACGAAGACCTCAAGTGAGCCAGAATTCCAAAGAAACCTCTGTTTTAAATTAGTAACCAACACAATATTCCAGATTGCCAAAAGTAAATCCACACTTGCACTTGTGATTCCATACTTGTAATACACTCTCAAAGAGAAGTCTTTGAAAATATCAAAGTCAAAGACAACAACCCTAAAATGAAGCTACTTTTAGTCTTGGCTCTACTTATTACATAAAATAGCCAAAAGGCCTTTAATAAGAGAAACAAAAGAGCTATCCTTGAAGTATAGACTTGGAGAGACTTTGGAGTGTTTGAAGGCCTCTTTCACACTTCAATTCTTTCTCTCGAGTTAGGCATCCCAAGCTTGTGTATTTATGTATGATTCCCTCTTTAATCATACTAGGTTTGCCCAGGGGCCAGGAAATCCCTTCAACATCTGCCACTCATATGTGTCCCATTCTGATTATGAGAAGTATCTAGAGGACTAAATTAAGTAGTGAGCTAACATTGCTGTGATTGAGTGAGCCTACTCATTCATTGCAAAATCACTTTGAGATCTTTTGGTTTTGCATGAGAAGATGGTAAAAATGGTAAAGAATAGATAAACTCTTTAGCAAGATGTGGAAGAGGGTAAAGGGCATGTGAAAGGTCCTAAAACCCTATGATAGACTTCCATTCTCTCTATTGGAGAGCAATAACGAGGCCTAAGTTGAGTGGTATATTCCTAAGGATACTAATGATGATGTAGACACCGGCAATGACAACAGCTCTTAATGCAATTTTAGGGAGTACCCTTATCTCACATTATACATTATGGTTTATGTAGTGAGGATACTGCTATCTCTTTAGTTGAGGGTGCTTGTCTGTGCATTCATTTTATTTTGGGCTTATATTATTGATATTTCTAGATGTTTTTTTCTATTTTTTTAAAGATTTTTATTGTTTCTTTAGGTTGTAATATTCGGGCACACTAATGGTACCGACATTTGTATGAAGTAGTCATTTTTATTATTAGATTCTTACTTTATCTTTATTTTGCATTTGGAAATATTGGATAAAATTTTCCCTATGATATATTGAGTGATGACATTCTTAAGGGAAAAAGAATCGTTATTGGGTTTTGATCCATGGATGCAGGGGAAGTCTGAGTGCCCAAATCATCGAGGTCACAAATGCAAGGAAAGACTGACTACTTATGGAATTTAGGATTTGGGATCACATTTATACATATGGCATAGTCTGGGTAGCTGCACGGTTTGCCCATATATAAGACAAAATGTGTAAGACCCCCCAAAAATTCTTAGCTTAATTCAGTCCTCTAAGCTTGTTAAGAGGGAGTCCCAAACTTAGAAAATTCTAGCTAAGTATTCAAACTTAGTGTTATTTGAAACCTTATTTTGTGACCTTTATGACCTTTAAATGTTGATATATGAGTTAATTCATAATCAGGAATGTCAGTAGAGGTTTTCAAACAAGTTTTGGATTTTTCAGACCATGTTTAGACCATATTTGAGTACCCAAAATAGTGGATCAATGTGATTTTGATGCATAGCATCAACCATCGCATCGTAAAGATTATTTTTCCCCAACTCCAGTGCAAATTCCACTGAATCGATGCGGACTCTACGCGGCTCATTGGCTATCACATTGATGCCAATGATGCAGTGCGTCGGCCTGCGCGTCAGTAACATAGTTTAAAGGCATTAAAGGGCCGCGTCCTTGGGGTTAATTAGGTCTTTTTGTGATGCCCTTTAGCCCCCAAAAAATGAAATTAAACCCTTTGGAGAGCAATTATATTCATTGTTTCACAAATTTTCTAAGAACAAGAACCCTAGGTGTTAAAATTTCAAATCAAGAACTCAAGAACTCACCATTAATTTTCAGAAATTCATCAACTAAGGTATGTGAAGAGTTCATCCAAGGTCCCTTCTAACCTTGGAGTCCAACAAACTATTTTTAAACTTCAAGTTTATGGATTTCATGGATTCCATGTAGGGTTAGATTATGTTCATGTTTATAATGATTAATTGGGATTCTAATCCATGTTTTATCATATGTTTCATGTGAGTTTAATTGATATGTAAGTAATATCATGACGATCCATGTAAAACCCTTGAAATTGTCAATGAGGATTTGAGTTATGATGTTTACTTGTTGTTTAGTGTTATGTGCATATGTATGCTCACTAAGTGCTTGATGAATTGTTCATGTGAACCAAAAAGTAAAAGAAATCATGTCATTCTAGTTTATTTGGAAGTTATACCATGCAAGAGTTTGATAAGATATCTCTATAGATACATTATAAATTCAATGTGCATGCTTATGTTAAGCAAGATCATGTAATACACAATAATTTAGCAGTTTACTTAGAGCCAGTGTCAGTTACAAAGTAATCTCAGTAGTGACTCAATCTGTAGAATACAGCTAGTTATAGAAACCCAGGAAATCTCAGTAGTGTTCGTAATTCAGTCACAATACTTAGATCAGACCTTAGTAGACTAAGTCAGTTAACAAAATTCAATATTATTTTGTCAATCCATAGAACTCAGTGAAATCAGTTTAGTTCAGTTCATTCAAATGGTACGATCAGTAAATAGTTCAGTCTAGCATAGTACAGTTTAGTATTTAGTCTAGTGTTTATTCATTTAAGAGTAGGATTCAGAACCAAGTGAACCCAAGGATGGGGGCTCACCTTCTAATAGAGGGTTTGGTCCTTAGAAGCAATCCTTACATTCTAGAACTATGTAGATAGTATAGGTTGAGATATCAACCTATGAGACTAGGGTTATATATCTCTTCAGTTTTTCTACCAGTAAGGGTTGATAGAAGTGCTTCCTGTCAGAGAGGGATAACTCACAGCTTGTCTCTACTCATGGCACGATATTGACAACCTTCTGACTGGGTTTATAGGTTGTACCCAATCAGTTCAGAGAGGGGCATCTCAGATAGATGATTACCTCCTACAGTCTCAGTTTTAGACTCAGTCTCAGTATAGAACATAGTTCATTTCTACAGATTCAGGTCTTTTAGATATAGTCACTCAGCTCAACTCAAAATTCTGTACTATTCCACAGATTCAGGACTGTCAGATACAGTCATTTAGTTACTAGTGATTCAGTATCAGTACACTTAGATATCAATTAATCATTATTCAGACTCAATATTCAGTGTTATCACGATCTCAACCACTTCTTATTCACATGGACTTTGTTAACTCCATCTACTAAAGCTTGAGCTAAACTAAATTCTCTCACCATCTTTTAACCTACTCAAAGTCACAAGGTACAACATATAAAAACATAATACTAGTTTAAACCATAGATTTATTATCCTATGTTTTTTCACAGCTCTCATCTCAAGAATAATACTCTTTACCACTTCAACACAAACGTCAACCTCTTATTAGGAATTCACTAATGCACAATGAATTTCTCCACTTATATACAGACATAACATTTAAGCCTAACACTATAACTATATATTAACTCATAGGCAACAAACCGATATAGGAATGTTTTCCCATATTTTCTAACAACTCTATCAATAAAAACTTTCTTGCACTATTCTTAAAAATACACACATGGAATTCTAAACTAACCATGACATATATAAATGAATTGCCTCAATCATTCTTTACACTTATAGCCTTAGAAAAAGCAACCATACAATAATCTTACCCTAATAAGGAACATTTACTCTCTTTCTTTAAATTTTGTTTCATTTAATTCCATTACCACTATCTTTACGTAAGGAGAGGTCACTGAAAGATTAGAACAATGACATTATGAAGCATGAAATAATACTACGCATAACATTTACGCTGAACTAAGGTTTGAAGAATAGAGTATCAATGGCATAGATTCCATAAAGAGATCTAATTTGAGGACATACCTAACATAAAGTGAATTTCACTGGTCATTACGGGTGTACCATGATTTCAAAGAACTGAGCATACTGTAAAAAATGTGTACATGAATTATGAGTTGTATGACCTGAGTTTCGAGTTCATAAATTCATGGAATATGATTTTTACTTTTGAGTGAACTGGAACTCCCTATATTAGGAACTAGGAGCATACATGCTTTTATAAAAAGTGCATAAATATGAGCTATGATCATAGAGCTGACTTGTTTGGCAAGAGTAGATGTTGTGATGTCTGAAGAACAAAAATTTCCACTGAGATAAAAATAGGTTGGGTATCTTTCTATCCTACTGTTGTTCTAGAACTCATTAGCATCACTACTAGAATCTGAAAACATGTCTTGTCTCCTAGATCTATCATCACCTCCATATATTTCAGGCATTGTTCTAAGCTTGTGGGCCACTTAAATAAACTTTAAACTAAACTTCAACAAAACTACTCTAGAGACCGAGATATAAAATACACATCAACAATAAACTCACTATGAAATACTATATCTTAAAGTTTAACAACCATTGCGAGTACTTCTTTCTGAGATAGAACTCTTCACATTCTATAGCCCTAATAGTCATCAAAATATGTTAAGCACTTATTATTTGCAACCAGCTAAATTATTACAATATCTATAGATCACACTTTTCCGTCTAGAATTCAAAACTATTCTTTCTATTAGCTTAGTAATCCATAATAAAAACATAGATTCTAACACATAACATAGATATCGCCAAATTTTAAATGAACTATACTAAGTTAAGACTACTGGATAGGAATTATGAAACACTAATCCATGCAAAATTTTATGAACATATTCAACCATATCAAGTTCCTCAATCATTGTGGTCACAGCCTAGTCTTTATCCCGAATAAAGTATTAACATACTCTAAGTCTCCCGTCACTAAAAAATCTCTCTCAAAGTTCTATTAAATAAACTACACAACCCCTTTCTGGCTATATGGATACATAATTTATTAGATTCAGATAAACACTATCACCACTTAACTGCTGCTAAACTTCTAGGTTCATGCTTCTAACTCTAGATCATATGCTATTGTAGTATTCTGAGAAGGGATCTGAGGGCACATATTACTTTATCTTAGTGCACGATTTTCATTGATAAGAATGAACACTTTAAAACTTTGAAACATAAAGTCGTTTATTGGATCCTTTTGAGCTCACATTCAATCTCGTAACTATATTTAGAGATTGTCTAAGAAAATTCTGTCAGTAGGAATTTAAGCTTGGCTATTTTTGTTACCTCAAAAATAAGAAAGACTTGACATAAATGGACTAATGTAAGATTCTGTGCAAGTTCCTTTGAGAATATGTCTACTGCATGATCCGAGATATGAAAGAAGGGAAATATTTTATAAATTCCCTGTAGCCTCTCAAAAAAAGTACAAACTTCTTTGTACCATTCTGTAATACTGTAGTAGACACGGCTTCATAGACACCCTAGGAAACTAAAACCTTGTACTCTAATACCAAGTTTGTCATGACCAGATACTACCCCCTAGTCGTAACATGATGCTTAAAACTAAAAGTGATCCCAAACAATCCCATGTACTGGTATTATACTTGAGCAACTTATTTAATATTACATATATATTAATGTTGAATAAGTGAGTAAAAGCATAATCAAAATGAGATAAGCTTTTTCAATATATAGCTAATCAAAGTTTACAACACTAAAATCTTAGAGAGAGACACTTAAATTACAAATATTGACTTTGATTGACAATTGTAGAAGCATGTACTATACTGACTATAGGTAGTTGGGACCTGACATCGAACTATACAAATTCAATACATAAGTCTAATTGAAATAAAAACAACAACTGTAACTGACTTAAGTCCTTAAAATAAGAGAACTCATCACCTACTGGCTGAATGTTGTGTAGTGTCTAACCTTGGTATGTGGGCTACATCTGGTACCTACATTATGAAGGAATATAGCCCCCAAATGCATATATGTGGTAAGTACTTTGGCATGTACTGACTATGTGAGGCATGAATTAAATCATGGAAAATACTTAATGTATGCTTTATAATTTAAGACATAAGTTATTTGTTGAAATAGGCATTTAAATCATGGTTGTATGTAAAACCTGTATGACTTACTAATATTTCTACATCATGAACTTAAAAGATGTTTGTGAGCTGGAAAATGGTAGAAACATGATGACCATATGAAAATCTCAAGTAAAAGTTTAACTGGCGGTAAAATCATACTTAGCATCATGTATGAATACTGAGCATGAATGCATGCATATATAAAATAAATGCAAGACCAAGTAAATCATGTGTTGAAATAGTCTAAATAACTGAATAAACTGAATAACTGATAAGCCAAACATTTGGTCATGCAAACCCGAGCTGATATAATCTGAATACTAAAAATAAACTGTGAGAGCCAACATTTAACCAACATGCCTGAATCTTAGATAATTAGGGTCTAATCTGTAACCTAGTTTGAAGGGTGTTATGCCTTGCCATGGATACCGACACTTGCTAGGTGGATCTACTAAATTGGTATCCCAAATGACTAGGGTGTCATTCCTCTACTGATGGGTGACCACTAAGAGAGTATTAGACTTTACTTGTGGGCTACATCTCATAACCTGCGCTGGAAATGTAGTTTAGGAACTTAGGGACTTTTACTAAAGGTCGTAGTCCTTTTCTGGTGGGTGAGCCTTTATCCCTAGGATCGCTTGGTTCAATGTTCTACTAAAAACTAAAAGACACTGAAACGTAAGCTGATCCATGCATTAATAATAGATATGCACAAGTCATGGTATTTTGAAAATAACAGTGCATGTAGAAGCTAAAGTAATCATGAACATGTAAACTAATGTATTTAGGATGATGTAATAAGTGCAAGTGCTCGTTATAAAAAGGTTATAATCTTTATGATATAAACATGATATGATTATCTTTAAATCTTGAAAACTGTAACATGCAAGATCAACTAGGTATCGGGTGTTTATAATCCACCAACATTGAAAATAATATAATTGAATATGACGATTTCATTGTAATGACAAGATAGAAATTTTTTTGACTTAAACTCAAGATCCCCCAATTTCATCAATCTATAGAATCATCATTATTAGGGTATGAAAACATACATGAAATCATGAGGGAACACTATTTCGTTGTAAGATTCAAGAATTACATGGAAGAAATCTTGGAATTTATACTTTTCATGGAACCCTAAATCATAATAGAATTAAACTTGAGAATTGGGGAAAACTTTGGGACTTAATGGGTGAAAAGAAAACATTGATATATATTCCACATACTTGAGTTTCTTGAATTCTTGAAGGGGAGCATGAATTGGAATCCTTGAAAGTTAAATTCTTGAAGAAGAATTCTTATTTGGTGTTCCTGAGGATTTGGGAGAAGAAAGATTATGTAATTAGTGTGTTTTGGGCTTGTGGAATCATATAAGCATGTTACAATTAGAAGAGGAATGTGGATTTTAGCATTTCAGAACAAGTTTTGTGCCACGCTACTTATGGCGGAACATAAGGTCATTGCAACGCTAAAATCGCACACCCTCACTAGTTCCTCAAAAAAATGCTCATAGCTTTTTTCTCGGATATCAGATTAAAGTGAAATTGGATGCATGGAAAGAAGACACATTTAACTCTAATTTTGTGGGTCTTAAGCTCAAAAATTCCACATATTCCATAAGTTATACACATTCAAATTTGACACTTGTAGGACCCAATCACAAAATTTGGTCGAATCAAAAGCTCTTAACTTAACTTTGCTCTAAGTGTTTCCTATGAAAATTTTTCACCTCATAATTATTCTTCACACTAGGATAATGATCATGAAATATATATCATTAGAAATCATGATTAGAATTTATACACATAGAAATGATGGTTCAAATTCTAACGCAAAAAAGTTGGGTGATACATGTCCATTCTTTGCCTACTACTTTTTTTCGCATCCTCAACATGCAACATATAAACCACAAGTCTAGAGATGTCTGTATCGTTGTTCAACATTGAAGCCTGACACTCCAATACCAAGTCATGGGACAAACCAGAAGAAAACCTCCTAATCTTGGATCTCATGGTAGACACCAACTCTAGAGCATAACAAGACAGCTGCTAAAATTTCTTGGCATATTCTTTCACACTCGACTTACCCTGCTTCAGTATCACAAACTCCTCGACCAATACTTCCCTCAACTCCTGAGAAAAAAAATAATCAAGAAAGGCACCCAAAAAACATATCCTATAATGTCAGCTCTACATCATCACCCCTCAATCGCCCCCTCTCCTCGTACCACTGATAAGCTAATTCTTTAAGTAGATATACAACAAACTCTACACCTTAAGAATTTGTAGCATGCATCACTCTAAAAATATTATCCATCCCATTCATAAACCCCTGAGGATCCTCCTCAACCTTATAACATGTATAGGTTGGGGGATTCAACTTTATGAACTAGCAAGCCCGAGTGACCTCAGATGAAGGAGAAATAGAGCAAACACGATCCAACTGTTGAGATTGAGATATCACAAACTAAGTAAGAAAATGAATAGACCAACAGAACATCAAATTATAAATGTCCCCTGAGGTTGCGATCATAAGGATCACCACCCCAAGACAACCAAGGAGAACTAGTAGGGAAAGATGGAAATCCATGTGGAGTAGCACAATAAGGAGTAGTGACCTAGACCAGGTCTACACTGCATACGCAAAGTGAGTCCTCTCCATATTCTACTCAGGTGGAAAATATTCCAAGTAATATTTCTATGAATAGGAGATCTTCGGGGAGGCATGGTCTGAAATACGAGGAAGCCAAGAGTTAGAGAAGCCTTATAGAACATTCCTAAATGCCTTGTAGACTCTTCCATATAAGTGTGCTTCACTACACACCCTTAAAAAAGGACTCTAATCTACATGTCTTTTTGAACAACCCAACAATTCTAAATCGTGCTCTTCTATAAAGATTTTCATTACTCGACCCCGAGCCTCGTGCTGATGGGTCTCTCATGCCCACCATAGACTGGAGACCACCCACATAGACTAATCTCAAGAGCACAATAATTACAATTAATATAAAGAAAAAGCTAATTAAAATAAAATAACAAGATGAGTAGATAACACAATATGAAAACTAGGAGTCAAATAACAACCAACATACACTTGTTGATGAAAGCCTCTAAAACTAAAATATCTATTATGTTGGGACATGCCCCGGAATATGTCCATATGAATCCAAAAGTACCGAGTCAAAAAGAAAGAATACTGAAATGACAAAGCCTTATGAAGGATGGCTACTTGCCAATTCATAAAAACTCAATAGATGTACACAAAAACCTAATGTTGTACAACAGTATTAGAAAAGTCTTCGAACCCTATATCATTAAATAATGTATTTTCCTAGGAAAGTTAGTGGGATAAGCATTGACGTGAAACTCAAGGAATGTCATAACACAATGCAATGTCGAAAAATCAGTCAAAACCTCATGGACACAATTATATATGCATATATAGGATATCGGGATAGGGTAAGGGCCATAAACATGAGAGTTTAAAACCAATAACCTGGACTATGTAGCTCAATATGCCCTAAAAGCACCCATCGATGAAATGGGTCTAGCTTACCTAGTTGAAAAGGCCCCAATGCATGTTAGCTGCATAATTGAGAAAATTTTGAGGGAAAACTAAAGCCACCATGGGCAGTATATGTCTAATATATATATATATATATATCAAGTATGTGCAAGCAGACGGTCATATCAACCCCCAACGCCAGCTAAATTGATTTCAAGTATTCGTCCCCGGGGATATACACCTTTACAGTGAGCTACACAACCCCCTTTAAGCCTAAATTGAAATCATTTTGCAAATAATTCCAACAATTAACCTAGGAGTCATTCATTAAGTCATATACCACTTGGTATTATCATACCAATATGCTTGCAAGCTAAATTAAACATGTCAAACCAATCCACATAACTACATTGACTCCAAGTTCAATTTAGAGATCCAAACCTTGGTAATTATGGTTGTCCAAATCTATTTTTATATCCATTTATCCATCAATGCAATGCACTGATTTCAAAAGCAAGTTAAACCATGGAATTGTTCTATATTCAAAAAAAAATTAAAAAGTAGGTTTAGATTAATGATAATTCCAAGTCAAAATTCATCCAATTTGAGGAAACCCATGTCCCACATTCAAACAATTTTAATAACGCACCAATTCTATCCCAAAAACATAAATTTAAAGCATCAATTACAAATTCAAAAAATGGAACAAATAATTTAATCAGTAACAACCAAAACCCCTCAACCTATTTAAAAATACACTATTAAATCATATAAAAATTAAATCAATTCATTCCACAGTGTAAAATTAAAGTTTAGGGAAGAGAGACATGCCTTAAACACACAAAAATTTAAAGTCAATTTAAATATTTGAGCCTTAATAATGAATTCATTGTGAAATGCTTGAATGTCATTGGGTTATTGTGTTTTTAAAGATACTGGATGATTTAATCATTGAAAACTAAAGAGAAGAGGCCTAATTTAACATTAAAGGTCATACAAGGCCTAAAAAGACTAAAAGCCCCTTACCCCCAGGGAAAAATTTGATGATATTAACACACTAGCATGGCGCATCATTGTTGTGGAGGTTAGCCATCGTGCCACACCTATATAAAAGAGGGTAAGCTCCTTGACACGGCCTTATCGTGCATCCTTATTGCCTCAGGATCCTAAAATAACCCAAACACCTTTTGAAAGCTCTAAAACTTTCCCAAATTACCTTTTAACATCCCTAAAAATAATTCAAGTGTAAAATTTACATCACGCACGCGGGAAGGTCAAAAATAAAATTATCAAAATTTTTAGGTGTATTATATTATCCACTGCTTTTGGATTATTCATCCCAGAATAATAAGTTAGGACACTTTTGGAAAGAGAATAGCAAGAATATAACAAAAGTAAATGATAACACAATCAATGACAAGAGAAAAACGAAACTCATACGATAAGAACTTTTATCCAACCCAAGAAACAAGAATGGGTACTTGTCTTTCATATCTTTCTCAACTTCTAGCTTCTTCTACCTTTTGATTTCTCCAAAGGACCGTCACCAGAGCTACATCTTGGTCCTCAACCTACGAATTTTCCTATCTAATTTTCCAATCGGGACATCCTCATAAGACAAGGAATTTCTTAAACGAACATCCTCAATAGGCACTATCAAGGAAGGATCACCCACACACTTTTTAAAGATAGATATATAGAAGGCAGGATGAATCAAACCCAAACTCGTTGGCAAATCAAACACATAAGCAATATTCCTAATTCACCTCAAAATATGATCCGATCAAATATAATGGGGACTGATATTCCCCTTATTTCTAAACTTCAGGAATCCTTTCATAGGAGATACCTTCCAGAAAACCAAATCATTAACCTTAAACTCTAATCCTTTTTGCCTCATATACGCATAAGAATTTTGGAAACTTTCCATTGTCTTAAATATTTCTTTAATTGCCTTTACCATCTTTCTGCCTTGGTGAACAAAGTCAGGACCAAACAACCTTGTCTCACCATCCTCATATCATCCAATAAGAGACCTACACCTCCTACCATAAAAACCCTTAAAAGGAGCCATTTGAATGCTCGAATAATAAATATTATTGTATGCAAACTCAATAAAAGGAAAATGATTCACCCAACTACCTTTAATATCAATCAACAAGGACCTTAGCATATCCTTCGAAGTAAGAATAGTGCACTCTACTTGCCCACCTATTTGAGGATTAAAAGCGGTGATAACGTTCACCTGAGTACCCAAAACTTTGGAAAACAAATGCTATAAGTGAGATAAAAACTGGATACCTTGATCTGAAATAATGGACACTGGTACACCATACAACTTGACTATATCCTAAATGTTTAACTTACATAATCCTCTCATTAGTTATTAGTCCTCAACGACCAAAGGTAAGAAGACTTAGGCAACTTATCCACGATGATCCAAATTAAATAATAATAATTGAGAGACTGTGAACACCCATAATGAAATCCATATTAGTCATTTGCCACTTTCACATTGGCAACTCTATCTCTTGAGACATGCCATAAGGCTGCAAATGTCCAACCTTCACTTTTTGACAAACCATACACTTAGGAACAACATTTGCCATTTCTCTCTTAATATTATTCCACCAACATATTTTCTTGAAGTCATGAGACATCTTAGTTTAACCTAAATGAAATTTATATCTAGAATCGTGAGACTCAGTGAGAATTCTTTCTTGCAGGCCATCAATATTAGGAACACACAATCAATAATGATACCTTAAGATGCCATCTTCTCAAATCTCGAATGTTGTGACCTTTTAGCTGACCCAAATCATCTTTTATCTACATAATTTTAGGATACAAAGTATGCTTTTTCTTTAACTCAGTAATAGGGGATGACTTAACCACTTCTTGAATATTGACTCCCCTATTCTTAGTGTCCAAAGGACGAACTCCCAATTTAGCGATCTGATGAATATCCTTCACCAATTCCTTTTTATCTTAATCCACATGTGACAAGCTCCCAATATATAATTTTCTAAGTGAATCGGCAATCACAATAACTTAACTTGGATGGTAGTGAAGGCTCATGATGTAATCCTTAAGAAATTAAAGCTACCTTCTCTACATGAGGTTTAACTCTTTTTGCGTACTGCAAACACTTATAATCTTAATAGATATGTGCATGTACCTTATACAAGTAATGGCTTTAAATTATCAAACAAAAACCATATTCGCCTATGCTATGTCGTGAGTAAGAAAGTTCATCTCATGAACCTTAAGATTTCTAGAAGCAGAGGCCATAACTTTACAATGCTGCATCAAAACACAACCAAGTACCACACGGGGCACATCACAAAACACAATAAAACCATCAATACCCTCGGTTAGGGTCAAAAATGTGTAAGAGTTAACCTATCCAAAAACTTCTCAAAACTACCCTCATAAGCATTGAACCTCAAGAATATAACCTTTTTATTAGTCAACCTTGTCAACGAAGTAGCAATAGAAGAGAAACAATCCACAAACCTCCTATAATACCCAGCCAATTTGAAGAATCTCCTAATGTCAGTTGGAGTCATGGGTCTAGCCATCTCTTAATTGCCTTAACTTTTTATAGATCCACCTTGATCCCCTCACTAGAAATAAAATGGCCCAGAAAATTCACAACATTCAGCAAAATTAGCATTTAGAAAAGTTGGCATTCAACTTTTAATCTTTAAGAGTTTGCAACTGTAACACCCTGATTTTCTGAACTGGAATGCTCCACAGTGCTTATGACCCTGAGGGACCACAAGCTAACCCATGACTGATATTTGTATCTGTATACTATAATTCATGACATAATAATGCAGAAAATATGCATAATAGGCCATAAGGTTCAATGGAAATAATATAACATCCATATGGGCGAAAAATACCCAAAACAACTGAAAACTGAATCTGAAAGCTAAATCTGAACATAAATCCAAAAGCCTCTAAGTACTGTCTGAAATAAGGAGTTGAAGGAACATGTGTTTAACTAAATCCATAAAACTGAACTGAAGAAATAAATGAATAAATCAAATAATGTCATCCTCGTATGAAGAGGACTCACTGCAACTCGGTATGCTGAATGTGACTGCTACTACTGGTCTGGGACTCCTGCCTCTGAACCTATGGTGTAACATAAAAAGAAAGCACCATACCGCAAATGTATTAGTACAACTGGAGTACTGACTATATGAGTAAGGTAGGCTAATGCAAAGGGTTTACATGCATGAATAATACTACTGACTGACTGATATGAACGTAAGAGTACAAACATACATAGTAACTAAGATCATGAGTACGTGATGGCTAAATCTATACCCTAACACATGTCTAGAACCATAGTTCTAATAACATGGATGACTGTATCTGACAGCCTTGAATCTGGTTGAACTCTCAGAGTTTTGTGCTATAACTGAATTTGATCGTATCTAACAGTCCTAG
Source organism: Capsicum annuum (assembly GCF_002878395.1). Taxonomy (NCBI): domain Eukaryota; kingdom Viridiplantae; phylum Streptophyta; class Magnoliopsida; order Solanales; family Solanaceae; genus Capsicum; species Capsicum annuum. Next base: position 313,984 of record NW_025889970.1, on the reverse strand, counting down.
TATACTGATATCTCAAGAACTGTCAGAGTTCTTTTACTGAGACTGATACTGAAATTGTTGGAGGTAGTTATTTAACCGACATGCCCAATGTATGCCATTATGGCTAAGATGGGGTCCAATCTCTACCCTGACTTGAAAGGTGCCAGTACCGTGCCACTGGTAAGGACAACATGTGAGCAACTATCATATAACAGGTAACTCTAGTGAGAACGATGGGAACCCTCATATAACAGGTTAAGCCACCTCATCTACCCTTATATAATAGGCTACAATGTCTCAACCTATGCTAGCTACATAGTTTTGGAAAGCAAGGATGACCGCTAAGAATCATACCCTCATATACAGGTGAGTTCCCATCCTTGGGTTCACTCGGTGCTAACTCCTACTAGCATCTGCAGAGACTAAACATGATTCAACTGACTGTACATGGACAGATTAACTGACTTTCATTGACTGACGGAGTAGTACTATTATCTAAGAGTTAACTGGGATCATAAGATTTCTGAGGTTTCTTGAGTCACATGACTGACTGAGTTCTATAAATTATAGCTTGACTGAGATTATCGTGACCACATGACATGGCTCTTGGCACACAGCTATGTTTTTTGAGTACGAATACCCCCTCGACAAGATAGAAGAAAACTAATACACATGACATAACTTGATCACAAGATTGGAGTCCACAATTTGCTATATCATAAGAAGGGGATAGTATACTTCGTGTATTTAATCAACTTCTCAAATATGGTAGGGAACGCATAGATATAATTCACACACAAAATTCATATTTCCATTATCATACATGCTTCATGATCTCACCATAAGAATGTATAAATAGCATGGGCATTCATATTAAAGTGTATCGCTAACATGAACTTGTCATTTAGACATCATAAAACCATACAAACATGAATTTCTATCATCCTAAGCATTTTATCAAACACCTTGCATTCATTATTTAAGGCATAGGTGGGTTTCATACTTGCACCATATTGAACCACCTAAAGTTCATGGTTTTTAATTAACAAAGATATATATTCCATGAGAACACCTTTAGACATCACATTGAAACTTAAACAACAATTGTCAACATGTACATACTCATATCACCACAAAAATATTACAAAATAATATTGATAACATGGTTTTTAAGCTCTATGAATGGATTGGATCCATAGACGAACACTATGCATACCTTAGTGATTGAATCTTGAAATAAATTTTATGTTTCTGAAGGTTCTTGAAGAATTCCTTAGGCTTAGTCTTAAGGAGATGATCATGAGAGAAAACCCTAATATTGTGGTTGAGAGTGTAAGAGAGGTCTTTTAAGATGCTTAGCTGATGAAAAATGGGAAAAATTATGCTTCTTTAGGGTTATAAGTCGTGGAAGGTGAAGGAAAAGACCAAAATATCTTTATGAAATAAATTCCCAGTTACTGAAAATCATAGCTGACGACATTTGTGACAAGGCATCAAAATGTGGTAAGCCATAAAAAATGTCATCACATAGGAGCTGGAATTGATAGTTTCTACCTAAGTCTGACGACCATCGTGGTAGGGCATCACAAATGTGGTAAGCTACCACGAATTTTGTCACTTAAGAGATGGTTTCTGCCTAAGGCTGATGACCTTCGTGGTAGGGAGTCACAAATGTGGTAAGCTACCATGAATGTTGTCACTTAGGAGATGGTTTCTACCTAAGACTGATGACCTTCATGCTAGGGTGTCACAAATGTGGTAAGCTACCACGAATGTCGTCACACTATTTCCAGCCTGGCTTGCTAGAGTAAAATAGGAATTACTCCTTCTCTGATGTTGGATTTAGGCGAAATTGGTATCGTTTGAAAGATAATTCAATTATATATCTGTTGATAGGTCATGAGCTCAAAAATTACAATTATAATGAGAGATATACTCATTTGAAGTTTACTATACCAATATCCTTCTCAAGAATTCAATCGGTAGGAAATGTTTTGATTTATCTGATAGCTGGGAGTTATTTAATGCCTTAATATACATCTAACCAACTCATAAAACTATAAAATAACCATGATGTACTATGCATGAGCTTGGTACATGTCTCTAATATTGGTTTGGATTTTTTTGGGGTATTACAATATCTCTTCTTGGAAACATTCGTCCTTGAATGATGAATGCTTGAGAGGGGAGAAAAGATAAACGAAGCATACACTGATCATGCTCAACTGGCACATGGTTTAGGACTGAATTGAATTCTAAACTGAATATAGCCCAACTGAACATGCATATTTGATGCATGACTGATAAGCTGAACTCATGAATGCGTGATAAGCTATGCACAGATACTTGATAACAATTTTATACTGGAATTTTGAACATGTAACTAAATAAGCTTAAGAAAAATAGTTACCTCGAGCTCAGTCTGAATTAGAAGAGAAAAGATGAGGGTACTTGGTTTGCATGTACGCTTCTGCTTCCCAAGTAGCTCCCTCCATTGACTGATTCCGCCAAAAAACCTTGACTAGAGGGACTTCCTTGTTCCTCAGCCTACGAGTTTGATAGTTGCGGATTTTAACTAGAATGTCTTCATAAGAGAGGCTTTTCTGAATGTCAATGCTCTAAATAGGGACTATAGCTGCTGGGTCACCTATGCACTTCTTGAGCAAAGAGATATGGAAGACTGGATGAACTAAGGCTAGATCTGAAGAAAATTAGAGCTCATAGGCTACCTTGCTGAAGCGATTGAGAATCCTAAAGAGACCAACATATCAAGGACTGAGCTTTCCCTTCTTTCCGAATCTCTTCACTCCCTTTATGGGAGAAATCTTGAGATATACATAGTCATCTACCTCAAATTCGAGATCCTTTCTACGAACATCAGCATAAGACTTCTGTCAGCTCTGAGCTGCCCGAAGTCTTTCTCTGATCAACTGAACTTTCTCTATAGCATCGAATACTAAGTCAGGTCCTATGACTGCGGTGTCACTAACTTTGAACCAACCGATCGGAGACCTACATCTCCTACCATAGAGAGCTTTGAATAGAGCCATCTGAATACTGGAGTGATAGCTGTTGTTTTATGCGAACTCAATCAAAGGCAAGTGGTCATTCTAGCTTCCCTTGAAATCAATTGTACGCGCCCTTAGTATATCTTTTAGAGTCTGAATGCTCCTTTATTCTTGACTATTTGTCTGAGGATTAAACATTGTACGGAGATAAACTTGGGTACCAAAACCCTTTTGGAATGCTTTCCAGAAGTAAGAGGTGAACTTGGTACCTCTATCTGAGATGATAGATGAGGGAACACCGTGTAATCTGATCAACTTCTTGATGTAGAGTTTGGCATAATCCTCAGCTGAATAGAAGGTACGAACTGGAAGGAAATGAGCTGACTTGGTCATTCTGTCTACAATGACCCAAAATGAATCATGTTGATGACGTGTTCTAGGAAAACCAATCACGAAGTCCATGTTTACTTCTTTCTACTTCTAAGTCAGAATAGTGAACTCCTGTATGGAACCACTAGGTTTCTGATGCTCTATCTTAACCTGCTGACATGTAGAGCACTTAGCCACAAACTCTGCAATGTCCCTTTTAATCCCACTCCACCAATAGATCTCTCGCAAGTTGCGGTACATCTTAGTGTCCCCTGGATGAATAAAGTATCGCGCACCATGCGCTTCT
>NW_025889970.1:262562-310221 GCF_002878395.1 Capsicum annuum | reverse complement strand
TACTATCCTTAACATGGGAAACACTACCCATGGACAGTCTACTAAGTGTATCGGCTACTACATTGTCCTTGCCCAGATGATAAAGGACACTTATTTCATAATCCTTCAAGAGCTCTAACCACCTTCTCTAACAAATATTGATATCTTTCTCATAAAAGACATACTGAAGGCTCTTATGATCTGTGAAGACATCTACGTGAACACCGTATAGATAATACCTCCATATCTTTAAGGCAAAGACAACTGCTGCTAACTCAAGGTCATGAGTAGGATAATTCTTCTCATGGGGATTTAACTATTTGGAGACGTAAGCTATGACTCTACCATACTGCATGAGGACATAACCTAAACCTACTCTGGATGTATCACAATATACTATAAATCCATCGAAACCATTGGGAAGTGATAAAACTGGAGCTGAGGTGGGTCGAGTCTTCAACTCTTGAAAACTCTTCTCACAAGGTTTTGTCCACTGAAACTTAACCTTCTTCTGAGTCAATCTGGACATAGGAGATACAATAGAAGAAAATTAATTAACAAACCATCGAAATAGCCAGCAAAACCCAAGAAACTCCTAATATCTGATGGAGAGATAAGGCGAGGTCAGTTTCTTACCACTTTGATTTTCTGAGGATATACTCTAATTCAATCACCGAAAATAATTTGGCCAAAGAATGCTATTGATCTTAGCCAAAATTCGCACTTACTTAACTTGGCGAATAACTGGTGATCCTTGAGAGTCTAAAGAACAATTATGAGATGGTCTAAATGATCACACTTTGTGCGAAAATAGACCAGAATATCATCTATAAAGACTATGATGAATATGTCCAAGTACTGCTTAAACACCCAGTTAATCAAGTCCATGAAAGCTGCAGGGGCATTGGTAAGACCAAAGGACATGACTAGAAATTCAAAGTAAGCATACCAAGTACGAAATATTATCTTTATAATGTCATATTCTCTAACTCTGAGCTGATGATAGACTGATCTGAGGTCTATCTTTGAGAAATAACTGGCACCCTGAAGTTTTTCGAACAAGTCATCTATCCTAGACAGGGGATACCTATTCTTGATCGTGACTTTGTTAAGCTGACGGTAATCAATACACATTTTAAGAGAACCATCTTTCTTGCACACGAATAAGACTGGCGCACCCCATGGGGATATACTGGGCCTGCTGAATCCCTTATCTAAGAGATCCTTCAATTGTTCTTTTAGTTTCTTGAGTTCTGCTGGTGCCATTTTGTATGGTGGAATAGAAATAGGCTGAGTATCTGGGAGAAGGTCTATGCCGAAGTCTATTTCCCTTTTGGGAGAAATGCCTAGAAGATCTTCAGTAAAGACATCTGAATATTCATTAATCACTGGGACTGATTCCAGACTGGGAGATTTGAAACTAGAATCCTTAACATGCACGAGATGATACACACACCCCTTAGAAATTATTTTCCTTTCCCGAAGGTGGGAAACAAGCTGACCCCTGAAAGACGATGTGCTACCCTTCAACTCTAGGATGGGCTTATTCGGGAACTGAAACTGAACTATCCTATTTCTGTAGTCGACTATGGCATAGCAGGAATAAAGCCAATCTATGCCGAGAATGATGTCAAAATTAGTCATCTCTAACTCAACTAAATCTGTTGATGTGGATTTCCGAAATATCATAACTGGGCAGTTCCTATATACCCGCCGAGCTATGATGGTTTTATCCATTGGGGTAGAGACTGAAAAGGGCTCTATTAAAATTTTGGGACTAATTCTGAAATTGCCTGCTATCAATGAAATGACAAAAGACAAGGATGGACCTGGGTCTAGCAAAGCATAAACATGAACATGGAAAATCTGTAACGTACTAGTAACTACATCAGGAGAATTTTCCTGATCCTATTAGTTCTAAAGAGCATAGAGTCTATTTGGGCATTGTCCACTAGTAGCACTGAAAGTGGCACCTTGCTGGTTCAGGTGACCGGACTGGGCTGTGGAATGATTCTGCTGACCCTGAGGACTTGGCTTAGGACAGTCCCTAACTCTGTGGCCTAGTTTTCCACAACCAAAACAAATGCCTTGACCCACTCTGCACACACCCTTATGGTTCTTACCGTAGGTCTGACACTGAGGATAAGTGTGGCACTACTAACACTGCTCTGAGATTTAGAGCCTGGTTCCTTGTCTCTATTTTCTTCCCTGAACTTCGGCACTGGGGCACTAGCGGAGGAAGGGGCTGGAACTACTAACTTAGGATAAAATTCTGAATGATTTCCTCTCTCTGATTTGGGCTAAGAAAAACTAAAACTGCCTACTCTTGCTCTCTTGTTCTTCCTCTCCCTAGTCTTAACCTTCTGCTCCTCTATCTATTGAGCGTGGATCATAAGCCTGGCTAAAGTCATATCACTGTTCAGCATCGCAGACCTACACTTATTTACCATGCTATTATTCATCCTTGACTCGAACTTGCTCATCTTATCCCTGTTGTTTGTAATTACATAAGGGGCATATCTGGCTAGCTGAGTAAATCTAAGAGAATACTCTCTAAATATCATATTTCCCTGTCTGATATTGATGAACTCAAGAACTTTGGCCTTTCTCAGCTCTTGGGGAAAGAATCTATCTAGGAAAGCCATGAAAAATTCTTCCCACTCAACAGGACCTGCATCCTCAAACATTTTTGCTAACCACTACTTATACCAAGTGTGAGCAACATCCTCAAACCTTTCTGCTAACCACTACTTATACCAAGTGTGAGCGACATCCTGTATTTGGTATGTGGCTAACTCAGCACTCTGAGAAGAAGTGACTCCCACAATGTCAATGAACTTCTAGACTTGGTCAATGAATTCCTGAGGATCCTCGTCTGGCTTAGACCAAAAGAAGGATGGAGGGTCATTCGAGTGAAGTTCCAAATCCTAGCTGCTACTGAATTGGCTATTAGGTTGGTCGGAATGACTGTTGGTCATTTATTCTGGGCAGCTGCAGACTAAGCAAGAGCGGTAAATACAGTCCTAAACTCCGCATGAGAAACATATTCGCCCAAAGGATCTTCCGTATGAAGAGCTGGCTGATTTCTTCTCTTTGGAGGCATGTTTCTGAAATAAGAGAAAAACAGATTAGACTGAGAGACTGACTTGAAATTGTGTTTACTAGCATGACATGAATAGTGAAAGAAGGGGAACTGTTCCTAAAACATCATATAGCCTCCTGTACATAAATGTGGTGCGCAACAAACCCAAGTACAAGACTCCACTAGATTCGGCTTTCAGACTTCCTAGGACTCTATTGAACCTTAGGCTCTGATACATGGTTTGTAATGCCCCAATTTTCTAAACTAGAATACTCCACGGTGCTTATGACCCCGAGGGACCACAAGTGAACCCATGATTGATATCTGTACCTGTATACTGGAATTCATGACATAATAATGTGGAAAACATGCATAATAGGCCATAAGGTTCAACTGAAATAATATAACATTGATATGGGCGAAAAATACTCAAAGCAACTGTAAATTGAATCTGAAAACTAAAACTGAGCATAAATCCAAAAGCCTCTAAGTACTGTCTGAAATAAAGATTTGAAGGAACATGTCTCCAACTAACTCCATAAAACTGAATTGAAGAAATAAATAAATAAATAAAATATTGTCGTCCTCAAATGAAGAGGACTCACTGCAACTCTGTATGTTGAATGCGACTGCTACTGCTGGTCTGGGACTCATTCCACTGAACCTACGATGTAACATAAAAAGAAAGCACCATAGCGTAAATGCATCAGTACAACTGAAGTACTGAGTATATGAGCGAGGTAGGCTAATGCAAAGGGTTTACATGCATAAATAATACTACTGACTGACTGATATGAACATAAGACTACAAACATACATACATAGTAACTAAGATCGTAAGTATGTGATGGCTAAATCTGTACGCTAATACATTACTGGAACTATAGTTCTGATAACATTGATAACTGTATCTGCTAGCCCTGAATCTGGTTGAACTCTCTGAGTTCTGTGACTGATATCTGAAGAACTATCTGAGTTCTTATACTGAGATTAATACTGAAACTCTGGGAGGTAGTTGTTTAACCAACATGCCCAATGTATGCCATTATGTCTAAGATGGGGTCCAATATCTGTCCTGACTGGAAGGGTATCAATACCGCGCCATTGGTAAGGACAACGTGTGAGCAACCCTCATATAAAAGGTAACTTTAGTGAGAACAGTGGGAACCCTCATATAATAGTTTAATCCACCTCATCTACCCTCATATAATAGGCTGCGATGTCTCAACCTATGTTGGCTACATAGTTCTGGAATGCAAGGATGACTGCTAAGAATCATACCCTCATATACAGGTGAGTTCCTATCCTTGGGTTCAGTCGGTGCTAACTCCTACTCCTATCTGAAGAGACAAAACATGATTCAACTGACTGTACATAGACAGATTAGCTGACTTTTGTTGACTGACGGAGTAGTACTATTATCTATGAATTAACAAGGATCATGAGATTTTTGAGGTTTTCTAAGTCACATGACTGACTGAGCTCAATAGATTATAGCTTGACTGAGATTATCATGACAACATGACATGGCCTAGGCACACAGCAATGTTTTCCGAGTACAAATACCCCCAGGACTCGATATAAGAAAACTGACACACATGACATGACTTGATCATAAGATTGGATAGTATACTTCATGTATTTAATCAATACCTCAAACATGGTAGGGAAAGCATGGATATAATTCGCACACAAAATTCATATTTTCATCATCATACATGCTTTATGCTATTACCATAAGAATACACAAATAGCATGGGCATTCATATTGAAGTGTATCGCTAATATGAACTTGTCATTTAGACATCATAGAACCATACAAATATGAATTTCTAGCATCCTAAGCATTTTATCAAGCACCTTGCATGCATACTTTAAGGCATAGGTGGTTTTCATACTTGCACCATATTAAACCACCTAAAGTTCATGGTTTTCAATTAACAAACATATATATTCCATGAGAACACCTTTAGACATCACATTGAAACTTAAAACAATAATCGTCACCATGTACATACTCATATCACCACAAAAAGTTTACAAAATAATATTTAACACATGGTTCTTAAGCTCTATGAACAGATTGGATCCATAGATGAACACTACGCATACCTTAGTGAATGAATCTTGAAAGAGATCTAATGTTTCTGAAGGTTCTTGCAGAATTCCTTAGGCTTGCTCTTGAGGAGATGATCTTGAGAGAAAACCCTAATCTTGTTGTTAAGAGTGTAAGAGAGAGTTTTAAGATGCTTAACTAATGAGAAATGGAAAAAATTATGCCTCTTTAGGGTTATAAGTCATGGAAGGTGAAGGAAAAGACCAAAATACCTTTATGAAATAAATTCCCAATTGCTGAAAATCATAGCTAACGACATTTGTGACAAGGCTTCAAAAATATGGTAAGCCATCAAAAATGTCATGACACAGGAGATGGAATTGATGGTTTCTGCCTAAGTCTAACGACATTTGTGGTAGGGCGTCACAAATGTGGTAAGCTACCACGAATGTTATCACTTAGGAGCTGGTTTTTACATAAGGCTGACGACCTTCGTCGTAGGGCATCACAAATGTGGTAAGATACCACGAATGTTGTCACTTAGGAGCTGGTTTCTGCCTAAGGCTGACGACCTTCGTGGTAGGGCATCACAAATGTGGTAAGCTACCACGAATATCATCACACTATTTCCAACCTGACATGCTGGAGTAAAATAGGAATAACTCTTTGTTGCGATATTGGATTTAGGAAAAATTGGTATTGTTGGGAAGCTAATTAAATTATCTATCTATTGATAGGTCATGAGCTCAAAAATTCTAAGTATAATGAGAGATATACTCATTTGAAGTTGACTATACCAATATCCTTCTCAAGAATTCATTCGGTAAGGAATGTTTTGATTCGTCTGATAGCTGGGAGTTATTTGAAGCCTTAATATACATCTAACCTACTCATAAAACTATAAAATAACCATGATGTACTATGCATGAGCTTGGTACATGGATCTACCAATTGTTTGTATTTTTTTTGGGGTATTACAACAACATAATTGAAAGATTATTGGCAAGGTCCTCTTCACTCTTAAAGTAAACCAAGATGTCATCAATGAAGACAATCACAAACAAGTCCAAAAACTTCTTGAAAACCTAATTCATAAGATCTATAAATGTTGGCGGAGAATTGGTCAATCAAAATTACATAACTAAAAACTCATAGTGACCATTATGGGTTTGAAAAGCAATCTTGGAAATATCAACCTCCCTAATTATTAACTAATGATACCCCGAATGACGATTAATCTTAGAGAAACAACTAGAACCCTGAAACTAATCGTAAAAATCATCAATCTTAGGAAGAGGGTTCATGTTTTTCATGGTCACTTATAAAGCTGGCGATAGTCAATACACATCCAAAGGGACCTATCCTTCTTTCGTATTACAAATAGAGGAGCACACTACTGAGAAACTCTAGGATGAATGAACACTTTAACAAAAAAATCTTTTTACTGCTCCTTTAGCTTCTTTAGATCAGCTAGAACCATTCTATAATGAGGAATAGGAAAAGGATGATTATGTAGTAGAAGATCAATTCCAAAATCTATTTCTTATTAGGAGGAATTCTGGGAAGATCATTAGGAAACGCTGTAGGAAATTCACTAACCAAAGGTACAATTGCAAAGGACTTTTAGAATTAGAATCCTTAACCTAAACTAGATGAAACCAATCTCCTTTTGAAATAAATCTTTGAGCTCTAAGATTGGAAATAAACTTTTTTGTGACACTTAGGAATTGCCTTCCCATTGTAATACTGGCTTATTAGGGAAATGAAAACCGACCTTTCAGGACCTACAATCTAGGCAGGCATAGCACGAATAAAGCCAATCCATCCCTAATATAACATCAAAATCCACGATATCAAGCTTTACCAAATTCAACAATGTCTCTCTGTAAAAACATAGACACTACACGACCCCTATAGATTTTTCTAGCATCTATTGAATCACCGATTGAAGTAGACATATAAAATGGGTTTGAAATACTATTATGACAAAAATCAAAATATATAGCCATATAAGGGGTCACATAAGAAAGGGTAGAACCCAAATCAAGAAAATAATAAACATCAGAGAAAAAGAGTTGTAACTAACCAGTAACAACATCTAGGGATGACTCCGCTTCCAAGAAAGTAGAAAAGGCATAGGGGTGATTTCATCTAGTAACGGTATGAGATATGGTGCCCTTGGGTGAGAAGTTGAGATGTGGCAACAAGAACTTTATTAGCCCCTATGTCAACCCTGGCAGAAGGAAAATCTCACTATATATAATCAAGTTGATCACAATTATATAATTGATTCCTCCCCTCCTCATAGTAATAATAATGAAGCTTAGAACCCTATGTCTTAGAACCACTGCTTGCCTAAAAGACGATCCCCTAAAGTCTTAGTGTAAGGAGTACTAGAATATGAATATCAACTTCCCCATTTTTTCTTCTTGGTCCACTGTCTAACAAGTTTTCCACTATTCAGCTAACCCCCGCCCTGCTCTGAATACCTGAACTTCTTGTTTTGTATCCCTCCTATCTCTATCTACTTTTTTTCTCATACTCAACCTGCCGCATATAAACCACAAGTCCAGAGATGCCCATATTATTGGTAAACATTATAGCCTTACACTAAAATACCAACTCACGGGACAACCCAAAAGCAAACTTCCTCATATTGGATCTCGTGATAGACACCAACTCTTGCGCATAGCAAGACAACTAATAAAATTTCAAGGCATACTCTTTAACACTAATTTTACCCTGCTTCAGATTCCCAAACTCCTCGGACTTTGTTTTCTTCAACTCCTAAGGTAAGAAAAGATCAAGAAAGGCACCCAAAATCTCATCCCTTAATTTTGGCGCTGAATCATTGCCCCTCAACTACTCCCACTCCTTATACCACTAATAAATCTCATCCATAAGTTGATATGCGACAAGCTCTACACCTTTAGAATCAGTAATATGCATCAATCTAAAAATCTTCTCTGTCTCATCCAAAAACCCCTAAGGATCCTTTTTAACCTTAGGGCCTGTAAAGGTTGGGTGATTCAACATCATGAACTGGACAACCTTAGTTACGTCAGATAAATGAGAAACAAAACTATCATGATCCAACTGATGAGACCGAGGTGTTACCAATTAAGTAAGAAAATAAATAGACCAATGGAACACAACATTAGATATATCTCCCTGAAGCTTCTGATCAAAAGTATAACCACCATAAGAAACTCAAGAAGGACTAGTAGAGACACGTAGAACTCTATGTAAAGCAGAAAAATAAGGAGTAGAGACCTAGGACTGGATCTTTACTCAATACGTAGGGCGAGTCTCTTCCATATTCCCTTTAGGTCGTACAAAGTTCCCAGTAAATTTTCTACAAACATTAGATCTTCGGACAGGCATAATTTTAAATGCAAGGACGCAAGGAGTTAGAAAAGTCTCAAACCACTAGACTCCATTTCCAAAAATAGAACACAAGAAAGGTAAAAATTCATAAATGCATTGTAGCCTACTCCTTATAAGTGTGGAATGCTACAAACCCATTGAAAGGACTCTACACGACATGATATTGTGGATACACCATCAACTCTAAATCATGCTCTAATACAAATATAATCACTACCTAACCATAGGCCTAGTCATGATGGGCATTTTAAGCCCTCCATGGCCAGGATACCACCCTTTAGCGTAATATCATAAGCAAAATAATCACAATAAAGATTAAGCAGAAGCTAATCAAAATTGTAATAAGAAGATGAATAGATAATTTAATATAGAACTAGGAGTCAAAAAACAATGAAACCACACTTGTCCATGAAAGCCTCTAAAACCAAATTATCAGTTAAGTTGGGACATGCCCCCGACTATGACCAAATAAATCCAAAAGTATTCAGTGAATAATAAAGAATACTGAAATGACAAAGCCTTTCCCAATGATAGAGGATCACGACTTCACAACAACTCAACAGATGTGCAAAACCACCTAATATTGTACAAAAGCACTAGAAAAGTCTTCGGACCCTACATTAGGAAATAATTTTTGCGTCCAAGGATGGTAAGTGGAATAAGCATTGGTATGAAACTCTGGGAAAGTGACAACATAATGCCATGTCAAAAATTCAGTCAAAACCACATGCACACATTTAGGTATAGATATATAGGATGTTGAGATAGGTAAGAGTTATCAACATGAGATTTAACTAACATTAACCTAGACTGTGCATCTTTATCCATCCTAAAGGAACCTATGGGCAATATGGGTTGATCTTCTCCCACTGAAAAGGACCTAGTACGTGTTAACTACAAGAACCGAGGAAAATCCAAGGGAATAATAAAGCAACCACGGGTATTAGACATCCTATATATATATATATACGCTGGAAAATATGGTTTCAAATGTTTGTTCCCCCAAGACATACACCTTTAAGTGAACTAAACAACCCCCTTTATAAAAAAATTAAAATCACTTTGCACATAATTCAAAGCATTAAGCAAGGAATTATTCATTAAGGAATTTGCCACTTCCAATTGTCATAAAATTACGCTTGCAAGCTTAACTAAACATGCTAAACCAATCTAGGTAATAACATTGACTAGCAGGTTTCATTTAAAGATCTTAACTATAGCCATCATGGCAATCCAAATCGATTTTTGTATCCATTTATCCATTAACGCAATGAATTTAGTTCAAAAGAAAGTTATGTCATTCAATTTATCCATATTCAAAACAAGATTACAAAGTGGGTTGAGGTTAATGCTAATTACAAGTCAAAATTCATCCAATTCAGGGTAACCCATGTCCCCTATTCCAACCATTTAAATAATGTACAAATTTATTACAAAAATATCTATTTAAAGAGTGAAAAATAAACTTGAGTCATGGTACAATTTATTCAGTCAGTAACAATCAAACACCCTAAACTCAATTTCAAAACACAAAATTAAATCAAATGAATACGATTTATTTCATTCCATAATGTAAAATTAAAGTTTAGGGAAGAGAAATAGGCCTAACACAACTAAGATTTGAAGTCAATTTGAATTTTGGAACCCTAATGATGAATGCACTATGAAACCCTTGACTCTTCTTGGGTTAAGATATTTAACAGATAATGAAAGATTTTGATCTTTGAAAACTGAAGAAAAGTGGCTTAGTTTATGTTTAAAGGCGATACAAGGGCTAAAAATGCCAAAAGCCCCTCACCCCAAGTAAAAAATAAAACAAAACACGACGAAATTAACACACTAGAGTGGCACATTGTTATCACAGAGGTTATCCTACGTGCCACACCGATATCGCGACCTTCATGACACAGCTTTATTGTGGGCCCTTACTGCCTTATGGTCCTAAAATGACCTTGAACCCCTTCAAAAAATTTCAAAACTTTCCCAAATTAACCTTTTTGCATCCCTAAAGACAATTCAAGTAAAAAATTAACATTAGACAAGTAGGAGGATAAAAAATAAAATAATCAAAATTGTAAGGATTCATATAGTATCCCCCCTTAAAGGATCAATAGTCCCTGAATGATGAGTTAGGCTACTTTTGGCACAATAACATCCAGAATACACCAGAATCAAACGACAACTCAAAAAATGACAAGACGGAAACAAAAACCATACCTTAAGAACTTTGATCCGACCCGGGGAACAAGAATGGGAACATGTCTTTCATATCTTCCTCAGCTTCCCATGTAGCTTCTTCGACCTTTTTATTTCTCAAAAGGACCATCACCGAAGCTATATCCGTGGTCCTCAACCTACGAACTTTCCTATCAAATATTTTAAACAGGACTTCTGCCTAAGACATGGAATCTGTAGCACCAACATCCTTATCACGCACAATATAGGATGGATAACCTACATATTTTTTTTGCATAGACAAATGGAAGACAAGATGAATAAAATCCAAACTCGTTGGCAAATCTAAGTCATAAGCAACAGTCTCGATTCTCCTCAAAATCTGATACAGTCCAACATAATGGGGACTGAGTCTCCCGTTCTTCCCAAACCTTATGGTTTCTTTCATAGGAGACACCTTCTAGAATACTCAATCATTAACCTCAAACTATAATTCTCTTTACCTCACATCCATATAAGTCTTTTGTCGACTTTGAGATGTCTTAAGTCTTTCTCTAATTACTTCTCTCCAATTTCAACCTTTCCATTAGGAGACCTACAACTTCAACAAAAAGATCCTAAAAAAAAAGGCCATTTGAATGCTAAAATGGTAACTAATATTGTATGTAAACTCAATAAGAGGCAAATAATCCACCCAACTATCCTAAAAATCAATCACACAAGCCCTTAGCATATCCTCCTCAATCTAAATAGTATGCTCTAGTTGCCCATCTATTTGAGGGTGAAAATTAGTACTAAGGGTCACTTGAGTACCCAAACCTTTTTGAAAAAAAAACCAGAAGTGAGACGAAAACTATCTACCTCTATTTGAAATAATGGAAACTGCAATGCCAAGAAACTTGACTATTACTTTTATGAACAACTTGGCATAATCTTCTCGCGAATAGTTAGTCCTTACCCAAAAGAAGTGAGTAGACTTAGTCATACTATCCACAATGACCCAAATAAAATCATAATACTTGCGAGACCATGAAAGTCCCACAATGATATCAACATTACATATCGCTCACTTATACATGGCTAACTCTATTGCTTGAAACATTCCACTAAGCCTGAAATGTTTAAGCTTGACTTTTTGACAAACCCTACACTTAGCAACAATAATTTCCACATACCTCTTTATCTATTTCCACCAATAGATTTCCTTCAAGTTGTGATACATCTTAATTGAACTTGAATGAACTATATACCTTGACTCATGAGCTTCAGTGAAAATCCTATCCCGAAGCCCATTGACTTCTAGAACACACAACCTACCTTAATACCTCAAGAAGCAATCTCTGCCAATGTTGTAATCCATGACCTTATGCTGACCCACATCATCCTTAATCTACATAAGTGTGAGATCTAAAGTATGTATCTCCTCTACCTCAATGGAAATAGATAATTTAACCACTTCTTAAATAATGACCCCATTCTGAGAGTCCAATGGACGAACTCCCATGTTAGAAAACCTATGAATGTCCTTTACCAATCCTTTTTTCTCTTTATCCAAATGAGAGAAGCCCCTATGGATAACCTACTAAGTGCATCAAGAACAACATTAGGTTTATCTGGATGGAGTGAAGGCTCATGTCGTAATCCATAACAAATTTAAGCCATCTCCTATGCCTGAGATTCAACTCAATTTGTATACTGCAGGCTCCTATGATCTGAATAGATGTCTACATGCAACCATACAAATAGTAGAGCCAAATCTTTAAAACAAAAACCACAACTGCTAACTCCACGTCGTGAGTCAAGTAGTTCCTATCATGAACCTTAAGTTGCATAGAAGAATAGGCCTCAATCTTACCATGCTGTATCAAAATGCAATCCTGAACCATATGGGAGGCATCACAAAACACAAGAAAACCATCAGTATCCTCGGTTAGGGTCTAAACTAGCACAGAAGTTAACCTATCCTCCAACTTCTCAAAACTACCCTCATAATTATTGAACTACAATAAGTTTACCTTTTTTTTGAGTCATCCTTGCCAAATAAGCAGCAATAGAAGAGAAACTCTCAACAAGTCTCCTATAATACCCAGCCAAGCACAAAAAACTCCTAGTGTCAGTTGGAGGCGTGAGTCGCCATCACTTAATCACCTTAACTTTTTGTGGATCCACTTTGCTCCCCTCACTAGAAAAAAGAATGTCTCAAAAAAGTCACAGCATTCAGCGAAGACTCACGCTTAGAAAATTTCACATACAACTTCTTATCCTTAAGATATTGCAACAAAATTTAGAGGTGATTAGAACGATCCTCCTCTTTTGTAGAGTACACCAAGTGGTCATCAATAAAGTCTACCTGATGAGTATCTAAAGTTCACCAAGGATCAAAGACCATCCCAATTGCCTTGTCAAACAGAACACAACACACCTAGCAGTGGATGTATTCCAAACATATAATAAGATAGAGTAATCAATGATGAGAAAGTACTAAGAAATCATAATATGAAATCCAATCCACTGTAACCCATATATCCTTTAATCCAAATCAAATAATCTTAGTCGGGATATGCACCCAACAATATCTGAAGACAAGTTTAAGGAAAAGCCTATGATAATAGATAATAATAAAAGCAATAGACTTCTGGATGATGAAGGATCCCCACTTCAAGTTGACTGCCAACAATCTAGAAATTCAATCACTGCATAGGAAAAGTAAAAGTGCCTTTGAAATCTTCATCCTATGGGGATACAACATTTGTAAACAGTTAAATGATTGAGCACGAGCATATAAATCAAGGATAAGAGGTAAAGTAATGCCATGATCAACAGTTCAAAATCATTAAAAATTAGTTTACTCTATCATTTATATTTACATATATATATCACATGTCGGGATAGGGAAGAAGGCTTAGCATGAGCTTTAACAACCTTAATTTGGATTATGCAGCTTAAGCATACTAAAATTAACCTACGGGCTATATGGGTCCTGCTATCACCCCCTAGCCTAGGCCTAGTGTGTGTTAGTCATACAAACAAGATATATCAAAGAAGTTTGGGGAATCCTTATACCCTACACCATCTATGCTACAAATATATATAGTATGGTATAATCACACATTAATCAAGACAAACCCTCACGTTGGTAAACATGAGTTTCCAGTATTAGTATTTAAGGACTCACACCTTCACGACTTATTAAACAACATTCTTTAAGCCCAATAAAAATATTTATCACAAAACACATTCATTAATTCAAAAGTCAATTATTAAGGCATTACCAAGTGGTATTGTCACATCGACTATATCGTGCAAATGAATATAATTAAGACAACACTTTATGGAATCCTTGTACCCCAGAATTCATTAATAATATCATAATAGGGGATTCCTTGAACCCCATAAGGTCTTCTAAATCATTCTCATCTGTTTAGCTATTCATGCAAGGCATTTGTTTAAAAAAATGTAGGCTAAGCCAGATAATTTATCACATTCTAAAATAAATTATTCTAGTGGGTTGGGCATCTAATCAATTTGAATACCAAATCCAAATATTTTAGGGAATCATTGTACCCCTAGTTCTATTATTTACAAATTTGGGGAATCCTTGTACCCCTATTTTATTCACAACTCCCATGCACCCTAATGTGTTCACAATCCATCAATTCAACGCGTAATAATTCCATAATAATCATACGAAAAGCATTTAAACAACTTACATCAAAAACACATAATCCATAATTCAAAAATCATGGTCAAAACCATGTTAATATTATACCAATTCATGCCATTATTAAAAGATATGTTTAGGGAGAGATATACATGACTTAATCCCCAAGAAATTTGAAAAAGCAATAAGCTTTAGAGCCTTAAATGGCCAATTTATTGAAAACCCTAACCATGTCTTTAAATGGGAAATTTGAGATAGTTTAAGAAAGTGTATCCGAATGATAAGTATTGAAAAGAATGGACCCAAGGTTTCATATGTACGTCAGTTCTAAGGGAATAAAGAGGGATGCCAAAAGTTCGCTTAATAAAAAGACTAAACAATTGTCAACAGTGACTACGGGTAGCTATACGAATTGTAATGACTTACTACGACTTGTAACTATGAATCATAGTCTAGATAGTAGTTGAGGGACACTCTCTTGTAACCCTAAAACTAATGACATATGTCTCGTCAAGTGATCCTATGATTTATAGGGTCCTTGTCATTACCACAACAGAACTTTTTGGTGCACAGACTGGTCACCCTACGATTTTGATACCACAACTCATAGTGAGTCTTTATGAATTATAACCTCTAGTCATAAGTAGGATAGTAGCATAGGCACCACTCATGAGTCAAATGAATATTTGGCTCATATGGCTTGTAAGGACACCCTACAACTCGTAAGCTAAGTCATTAGTTTGGCAGTGAGTTCAAAGATCAAGGATTTTTTTAGGAACAAAATTTGAGGTGTTTTAATGCCCCCTTCCCCAAGGATCATTAATCCTTTGATGAGTCAAGGCATCCATTAGCACGATCTAACATAGAACAAAACCATAATTTCCTTTAACAATGATAGAACACAAATATATTAAGGAATTGCTCATACTTTACGGTCAATTATCTAGGTCGGGGAATCATAATGGATATTTGGACTTCATGTCCTCTTAAGATTCTTCTGTAGTTTTTTCAAACTTTGGATTTCTCCAATGAACGTTCACTAAATCCACATCCTTAGTCCTCAAATGATGGACTTGCCTATCAAAATTTTAAGAAGACTTTCTCATAAGACAAGAAATTTAAAGTAGCCATGCTCTCCAAAGGAACAATAAAGGAAGGATCTCCTACACACTTCCTCAACATCAAATAATAAAAACTAGGTGAACTGTACCTGTACTCGAAAGAAACTCCAACTTATATGCAATATTTCCCACTCTACTCAAAATAAAGTATGGTCCAATATAATTGGTAATGATCTTCCCCTTTCTTCCAAGCTCATCATTCCATTCACCGGAGACACCTTCAATCATACAAAATCGCCAACTTCAAATTCCAACTCCCTATGTCTCACATTTGCATAGAACTTTTGGTGACTTTGGGTGGTCTTAATCTTAACCTAAATGATCTTCACCTTTCAATAGCTCGGTAAACAAATTTAGGATTTGACAACCTATTCTCACCAATTGCTAGCCACCTAATAGGATACCTACGCCTTCTACCATAAAAGGCCTAGAAGTGATCTATCCAAATGCTAGAGTTATAGCCATTACTATACATGAAATCTATGAGAGACAAATAATCAAACCAACCACTATCAAAGTCGAACACACAAGACCTCAGCATATACTCTAATGTTTGATTGGTCCTTTCTGCTTGTCCATCTACTTCAAGGTGGAAAATGGTGCTAAGGTTTAGTTTAGTTCACAAACCTGCCTAAAAAGAATTACAAAAATTAGACGAGAACTAAGTACCTCGATTAGATATGATGGAAATTTGAACACCATGCAACTTCACAATCTCCTAAATAAATAATTTCGCATAGTCCTCTCTAAAGTAGTTAGACCTCACAAGCAATAAATGAGTGGTCTTAGTTATCCTGTCCATACTGACCCAAATTGAGTCAAACTAATTTTGACACCGCAAATGACCAGTATCCAAGTCCACATTAATTATCTCCTACTTTTACATAGGAAACTCAATTTCATGAAACAACTAACTAGGTCTTAAGTGCTCTACCTTCACTTGCTGACACACCATGCACTTAGCTACAAAATTGGCCTTATCCCTCTTATTATTATTCCACCAACAGATCGCTTTCAAGTCATGGTACATCTTAATCAAAGCAGGATAAATAGTGTTACTTGACTCATTAGCCTCAGTAAAGATTCTTTCTCACAACCCATAAAGATCAGGAACAAATAGTTTGCCTTGGTACCTCAAGAACAAATAGTTTGCCTTGGTACCTCAAGACCCCATCACCTCCAATCTCAAAATACATAGCCTTCTATTGACTAACGTCGTCCATGATTCTCATAAAAATAGCTTCCAAAACCTATTTCTCCTTTATCTCAGCATAAAGAGATGACTTCACCACCTCCTCAACAATCACACCACCATCGACAGAGTCCAAGGGATGAACTCCCATATTTGGTAAATTGTTAATATCCTTCACCAACCTTCGCTTCTCCTCATCAACATCAGACAAGATTCCTATGGATAACATACTAATAGCACAAATAACCACATTAGCCTTAACTGGATAATAATTAAGACTCATATCATAATCTTTGATTAACTCCAGCCATCTTCTTTGCCCGACATTCATCTTATTCGGGTGAACATGTACTGTAAGGTTTTATGATTTGAGAAGATATCCATACGATCTCCATGCAAAAAATAAAGGCAAACTATCCTTAACAATTCCACATTATGTTTTGGATAGTTCTTCTTATGCATCTTAAGTTGTCGAGAAGCATACACTATAACCCTGCTATGCTGTATCAAGAAAACAAATTCCTACATGGGATGAATCATAATACACAAAGAGACCATCAATACCCTTAGGCAGGGGCAATACCAGAGCAGAAGTCAACTTATTCTTTAAGTTCTCAAAATTTCTCTCACACATATCCAACCACAGAAACTCCACCCTTTTCTTAGTCAATTTAGTAACAGTGTAATATACAAGAAGGTCTCTATAAATCTCTAATAATAGCAGAGAAAACCCAAGAAACATAGAATATTAGTTGGAATTATTGATCTAGGCCATTTCTTGAACACCACAACTTTCTGTGGATCCATCATGACCCCATCACTAGAAACAACATGACTACAAATAGTAACAGCATTCAATAAGAATTTACACTTTTAAAACATAGCATACAAATACTGATCTTTAAGGATTTACAACACTATATAGAGTATTGGTATGATCCTCTTCATATTTTGAAGACACCAAGATGTGATCCATAAAAACAATGATGAATAAGTCCAAAAACTAACCGAATACCAGGTTTATAGAATCCATAAATATTGCTAGGGCATTAGTAAAACCGAAAGACATAACCAAAAATTCATAATGACCATATGAGGTAAGAAACGCAGTCGTAGGAATATCCACTTCTCTAATCTTTAACTGATGGTAATCAGATCAAAGATCAATTTTTGAAAAGTACTTAGTGCTTTGAAGTTTTTCAAATAGGTAATCAATCCTAGGAAGATGATACTTATTCTTCACAGTCACCTTATCAAATGGCGGTAATCAAGACATATTTAAAGGGACCTGTCATTCTTATGCATGTAGAGTACCAAAGTGCCCCACGGGGAAGCACTAGTATGAATAAAACCCTTAACGAGAAGATGTTTTTGCTACTTCTTAAGTTCTTTCAACTTTTCCAAAGCCATTCTATAGGCAGGGATAAAGATAGGATGGGTATACAGAAAAAGATCAATCCTAATCTCTATTTCCTTATCATGAGGAATACCAAGAAGGACATCAGGAAACATGTTAGGAAATTCATTGACTATAGGAATAGATTACAAAGAAAGACCCTCCGAGTTAGAATCTTTAACAAAAACTAGGTGATAGAGACACCCCTTGGAAATCAATTTCTGGGATCTTAAATAAGAAATAAACCTTCCCTTAGGCACAAAGGAACTTTTTTCCCACTCAATCATTGGTTCATTTGGGAATTGGAAATTGACCCTTTGGGTTTAACAATCAAGAGACGCATATCATGAATAGAGCCAATCCATTCCCAAAATAACATCAAAATACTACATCTCAAACTCTATCAAATTTTACAAAGTCTCCCCAACACAGATAAATACCACATAACTCATGTAAACCTTTTTAGTGATAATAGAGTTAACCAACGAGGTAGACACCGAAAAGGGATCATACAATTTTTACCCAAATTGAAATGCATATCCATATAACGGGTCATATCAAGAAGATTAGACCCTGAATCAAATAAATACTACAAATAATTTTAAAAGAGTTCCAACATACTATTAACGAGATCAGTAGATGCCTTAGATTCCTGGCGGGTGGCAAGGGCATAGGGATGGTTCCCACCAGTATTAGTACTTATCGTGGCACCCATCGATGCTAAAGATGATAAAGTAGAATTATGAGCTTTATTATCCCTAGAAGTAATCTTACCCATGGGATAATTTCTCAATAAATGTCTTAGTTGACCATAATTGAAACATTGGATCTACCTCTCCCTATAGAAACCATGATGCAACTTACCATAAAACCGATAAGGAGGATAGGATAAGGTTGATAGAGCTTCACCTTCTTAAGGCTTGGTACCCTGTGCCCTTGGATCATCATTTCTCGAGAAACGTCAATTACCGAATGGATTTTGATAAAGGTCACTAGCCATCGAGTAAGAGTTAGAACTTCCCCAATTCTTCTAAAACCACTTCTTACTACTTTTACCACTAGCTGCTAACCTTCGCCCGGATCCAAATATATCAACTTCTTACTTTAACACTTTCCTATATCTTCTTGGATCTTCTTTTACTCTTGGACGTGCTACATAAACACCACAAGCCTAGATATATCCATGTCATTGTTCAGCAGTGTAGCCTTGCACTCAAGGACCAAGTCTTAGAAAAACCAAGAAGCAAACTTCGTTATTCTAGCCTTTATATAAGATACCAAAAACTTAGCTTTCTCCTCTCACAACTCTTGAGGAATCAAATGATCAAGCAAAGAACCAAAAAAAATTTCCCACAATATCATCTCTGCGTCATCACCCCTATACTGATCCTTCTCCTCGTACCACTGATATGCCATATTTTTCAACTGATATGTGGAAAATTTCACACTGTCAGAGTCATAAGCATGCATATATCAGAAGATCATGTCCTTCTCATTAGTGAACCCTTAAGAATCCTTCTCAACCTTAAAGCAAGTAAAGATTTAAGGACTTAGCCTCACAAACTGGACAACTCGAATAACCTCATAAAAACACAATAGTACTAATCGGACCTGACTAAGAAATCACCAATTAGGTTAAAATATGAATAGAATGGAAAAACTTAAATTACTAATATCTCCTTGGGCAGTGGAGCATGATTTTCCTAATTCAAGAAGCCCAAAGAGGACTGGTAAGGACTTGTGGAACTTTACAAAGGGTGATACAATAAGGAGATAAGACCCTAGATCAAGTTTGTACACCATAAGTGGGACTAGTTTCCAAGCACATTGTCCTCAAAAGGGATAGAAGAGGTTTCACGAGCATCAAATCTTCTAGGAGGCATGATATAAAATACAAAGAAATAGAAATTAGAGGATATTCAATACCTTAGACTCTATAGAACGAAAATAGATAATAAGAATGAGAAATATTTCTAAATGCTTTGTAGCCTCTCCTATTAAGTATGGTGCATTACACACCTATAAAAGAGACTCTACTTGACATGGATTTTGGGACACCTAATGATACAAAACCAAGGCTTTGATACCAACTTTGTCATAAATCAAAAAAGGCATGGGTGTGATGGGTATCTCAAGTCCACCAAGGTTCGAAGACTACCCCCATTACCTAGTCAAACAGAATACAACACACCAAGCAGTGGATAAATTTTGAACATATAACAAGATAGAGTAACTAATGATAAGAATGTATTAAGGAATCACAAAACCAAATCCTAATCGACACTAACCAACAAAGCCTCTAATCTAAACTAAACAATTTATGTCTGGACATACCCCCAATAATAGCCAAAAATAAGTCCCAAGAAAAGTCTATGATAATATATAACCCAAGATGGAATGAACTTCTGAAAGAAAGAGGCTCACCACTTCAAGCAGACTATCGACAACCCAAATATCCTATCACTTCATAGGAAAAGTAGAAGTGCCTTTATACCTTGCATCACATGGGGATATAGAATTCATAGATAATTAGTGGGTTAAGTGCTAGCATGTAAATAAAGGGTAAGGGGTAAAATAATATCATGATCAATACTTCAAAACCTTTCAAAATTAGTGTACACATTCATATGGAAATATATAAATATATATATGATATGCCAGGATACAAACAAAGGTTAGCATAAGCTTTAAAAAAAATAAGCTAGATTGTATTGCTTGACTATCCTAAAAGAAATCCATGAGCTTTATGGTTCCAAATATCAATCCCTAGTCGAGGACCAGTTCGTGTTAGCCATACGAGCCAAAGATATCACAGAAGGTTTGGGAAACTTTGTACCCTATACCATTAATGATACAAATATATATAGTGTGGAATAAGAACACAATAATCAAGCCCAAATGCCATATCTGCATATATGAGTTTCCTATATCATTCATTTGGGATTCACACCATCACGGCATGCTACACAACCCCTTTAAAGCCAAATTAAAACATTTAGCACATAACTCATTCACTATTTTAGGGGTTGCGTTATCAAAGAATTACTAAATAGCATCATCGTAGAAACTATAGGTAGAAAATAATGTAATTAAGACAGCACTTTGGGTAATCCTTATACCCCAGACTTTATTATTAAACTCAACTTATGGGATTTTATGTATGCAACAAGCTTTTCAAATCATTCTTATCAGTTTAGACATACATGCATTGCATTAGTTTTAAGAAGAGTATGTCAAGCTGAATGATTGATAACATTCTAAACCAAGTATACAAGTAGGTTGGGGTTTTCATCAATTGCAATACCAAATCAAATTATTTTGGGGAATCCTTGTAACCCTAGTTCCATTATTTACAAATTTGGGGAATCCTTGTTCCCCTACTTCATTCAATGCTCCCATGAACCTAAGTGAGTTCACAATTCATCAATTCAATGTCCAATAAATCCATAATAATCATAGGAAAAACATTTAAGCATTTTGCACTCAAAACCTGTAACGCCCTAAAATCTAATTTTCAAGATGCCACATAGTTCTCCAAACTAAATTTAGTCCTGAGCTAACCCTGACTGCTTTTCTACTAAATCTGAGTCTCAACATAAGGGAAATAAGAATATGAAAACATAATAAATGCAGGAATCATTTTTGAAACATACTAATGTCACAAGTCTTGGTAAAACAATACTGAAAAATCTAAGTACTGAATCAAAGGTCTAAAATTGAATCAATTAGTTCGACAAACCTCTACTGACTGAGTCTAGAAAGTCACTTGGATAGGCCCCAGGTGACTCAAACTATCTGAAATGAATAATGAAACATATACTAATAAACTAGAAATCTGAATAGCTAAGTCCCAAAACTATGAGGACTTACGAACTGTAGGGATGTAGATAAGATGCTTGTAAATTACTCACACTGTTGAGACTGAGCACCTGAACATACATTATGAGACAATGTAGCACATAGACATATATATGGATCCGTACTTTGATGATGTACTGATTATGTGTGGGTGATTGCAATAAGTAAGCAATATCATCACAATTTATAAAATCATGCATGCTAAATCTAAATGACTTTCATAGGCTTGAGTAATCTGAAATCTGAGGATCATAAATCATGAATAGTAAAACACATAATATAATTCTTGTGAGCCATTACAGTTAGTTCTAAAATTTGTATTGTGTTCTTATTATGAAATCATATAGGCTAAGTGAAATCTGAAAAATCATTCTGCATAGAAAAATACTTTATCTGAAGGGAATTTTTTCAAATCTTTTCTTTACTAGTTGGGAGGTTCTTGTAACCAACATAAACCATGTAAGCATTCATGGAATCCAACATTCTTGTCCCCCTAAGGAGAAATCCTTATATCTATAACATATGAGCGTTCAGGAAGTATAATATATATAAGTGATCACATATCTATCATCCATATAGAAGTGGGAACAATCTAAATCCTATGTTGGCATGTACTTCTGGGGTATGAAACCATAGTAACGTACCCATCTTCATGCTAAATACTACTCCTTTTAAATTTGTGTGCTCATTCTGATGGAAATCCACTTTTAAAATAATCTAATGGTTTATAATTAAAACCAACCATATATTTGTAAAGCTAAATCTGTAGTCTGAATCTATAAAGTGAATTTCATATTTATTTTGAGACTACAAGGTGAAATCTTTATCCATAATCTGAAAGGAATCTACTCATAGGGTGCTTATTGCACAACAATTCTTGCAATAGCAATCTTTAATTAGGGCTTAATGACCCATGTATAAATCTCACATTAAAACATCAAAATGTTCATACTTGATAATGTAAACATCGATAATTCAATTCCAAATTTGGAAATTTCTGCAGTAGGCAAGAAAATATGAACATAATTAGGTAATTCAACTTCTAAATCATTGGACATCTCATAAGCTTGTAAATAACATCAATGGGTGTAAACCCTAACTTCAATTTCATGGGAAATAATATAAAATTCAGTAAATTCATAATTAAAATACGTTTTGGGCACAAGGATGAAAGGAGTATCTTTGTTCACAACTACACATACCTCAATTAATGAACTAGATGCTAAAACTTGAATCTTAAATCTCTACTGATGCTTTGAAGATGAATTCTTAGAATTCTTGTATTGGAAATCCTTAATCTTAAATTTCCTTCAAGAATTAATGGATGAATTGGGTTTCTTGGAGAAGGAGCTTTGATGATCTATGGTTTTCTTTTTAGAGAAAAAAGATGAAATAAGAATAAAGTGCTTTGGTATATGCTTAATGACGTATTTTGGATGGATTGGGGTCGTGGGAATTGACCAAAATGCCCTTATTAAACTTTAAATCTGAACTGAACATTCATAAAAAATCTTGATTTACTGGGCCACCATGACGCGCCGCTAACTCAGTGGTTTTCTACAAAAAGGATGAGGGGGAACTGGGCGTTCACAGTGACGTGCCACAATCATGGTTCTGCTTGGATTACCATTCTGGGCCTTGGTGCGACCTGCCAGAATCGCAGAATCTCACTTGAATGGGACAATTTGGAAAATGGGCTTCTCTGCGATGTGGGGCTATTGTGGAGGGCCACTGGAATTTGACAATTTTGGATTTCGCCTTCTACACGATGCGTTAAGTGCCCAGGTGGCACACTGTCAACTTAAAAATGCCATAACTCCTTCACCGAGTGTCGAATTTGGGCGAAACATATATCGTTGGAAAGCTTATTAAATTTTCCACACAAAGGGAGGTCTAAATCTTGAAAATTCCACCCGAAATAATCATTATTCATTTTGAAAGATATCCCTAACATTCTAGGGATAGATTTTAGCAAGAAAAGGTATGGGGTATTATAATATTACCCCCTTGGGAACATTTATCCTCGAATGTGGCTAGATAAGATGAGAATACTAAGGAATATGAGGCTATAAGCTACCATGCACAACTGAAATAAATTGAACAACTGAATCTAAATCATTTTGAGCTTCTAAGTAATTTTGTAAGTGCATGAACTTACATAAGGACTACTATATAGCTGAATATATAATTAGAAAAGAATTGAATCAAGGAAGAGTATTACTTTCGGCTAAATCTTACTTTATGGAGTAAAGGTGATGGTACTTGGTTCACAAATCTGGTTCTGCTTCACACATCTTACGGCAAATGCGCATCCCAACTACCTTTTAAATAACGACCATATTCCCTCAATATATCTTCTAGATTTTGTATGGTCCTCTCTGCTTGACCATCTATTTGAGGGTGGAACGCTAAACTAAGGTGATCTTGGGTACCAAGACCCTTGTGGAAGGCTCTCCAAAACTGAGAGGTGAACTGAGTACCCCTCTTTGAAATGACAAACAAGGGAACTCCATGCAATCTGATTAACTCTTTGATGTATTCCTTAGCATAATCTTCAGCGGTGAATGACATATGAATTGGCAAAAAATGCACGGACTTAGTCAAACCGTATCATGATGACAATATAAATGGGGTAAACCAGTCACAAAATCCATATTCACCTCTTCCCACTTCCAAGTGGGAATACCAAACTCTTGTAACATACCACCAAATCTTTGGTGCACAACCTTAAGTTGTAGACAACTTGCATATCTAGCTACGAACTCCGCTACATCTCTCTTCATACCACTCCAAAAATAGATTTCCCGCAAGTTGTGGTACATCTTGGTAGTACATGGATGAATGAAATAACGTGTGCCTTGCACTTCAGCTATAATCGGCTATCTAAACTCATCAAAATATGGCATACATAATCTACTTTGCTATCTCAATACGCCATCTCCCCTTTGGGAGAAATCCTCCAACTTTTGGTCCTTATCCAACTCCTTTAGTTTGACCAAACTAGGATCCTTATCTTGTTTCTCCTTCACTTCAAAAACTAAGGAAGATTCGAAACTACTCTAAACCAAAACATTCCCTTCAGTTGATTAAAACAACCTAACACTAAATCTAGCCAAACGATGAACTTCTCGAGCTAACTCTTTCTTATAGTTATCCACATGAGCAACACTACCCATAGATAATTTACTAAGGGCGTCTGCCACTACATTGTCCTTTCCCAGATGATACAACACACTCATATCATAATCCTTCAACAATTCAAAACATCTCCTCTGACAAAGATTGAACTCCCTCTACGTAAACACATATTATAATCTTTTGTGGTCTGTGAACACATCAACATGTACACTATACAGATTGTGTCTCCAGATTTTCAAAGCAAACACCACAGCAGCTAACTCTAGATCATGGGTTAGGTAATTCTTTTCATGAGGAGTCAATTGTTTAGAGGAATAGGCTATGACCTTACCTCTTTGCAAAAATACACAACCGAAACTAACTCTATAGGCATCACAATACACCAAAAAACCATATGTACCATCGGGTAATGCTAAAACTGGGGCTGAAGTAAGTCGTGTCTTCCATTCCTAAAATCTCTTCTTGTAGGAATCTAACCACAGGAGCTTATCTTTCTTTTGGGTCAATCTAGACATAGGAGACATAATAGATGAGAAATCTTCAACAAAACAGTGGTAATAACTAACTAGACCCAAGAAACTTCTAATTTCTAATAGAGAGATAGGTCTAGGCCAATTTCTTATGACTTCTATCTTTTAGGGATCAACTCTAGTACAGACAGTGGAAATAATATGACCGAGAAAGGCTACTAATCTTAGCCAAAATTCACACTTGTTGAATTTGACAAAAAATTGATGATCCCTAAGAGTTTGCAAAACAATTCTAAGATGGTCTACATGGTCATCCTTACTACTCGAGAACACAAGGATATCATCTACGAATACTATGACAAACATGTCTAGACACTGTTTGAACACTCAATTCATGAGGTCTATGAAAGCTGCTGGGGCATTGGTTAGCCCAAAAGACATAACTAAAAACACAAAATAATTGTAATGGGTTCAAAAGGATATCTTTTGAATATCACATTCCCTTATGTTAAGCTAATGATAGTCGAATCTAAGGTCTATCATAGAGAAATAACTTGCACCTAGGAGTTGATCAAACAAGTCATCAATTCTAGAAAGAGGGTATTTTTTCTTGACTATTACCTTATTTTGTTGATGATAGTCAATTTACATTCGCAAAGAACCATCTTTATTTCGCACGAATAAGACGGGAGTGCCCCATGGAGAAATAATAGGCCCTATGAAACCTTTATCTAAAATATCTTTGACTTGCTCTTTCAACTCCTTAAGCTATGCGAGAGCCATACAATAAGGAGGGATATAAATAGGCTGGGTATTTGGGAGAAGGTCAATATCAAATTCTATCTTTCTATCGGGAGATAACCCTAGGTTATTTTCTGGAAAAACATTAGGAAACTCACTAAACACTCGGACAGACTGAATTATTGGAGTCTCAGACTTGGTCTCCTTGACTCAAACTAAAGAATAAATGCAACCTTTTGATATCAACTTTCTGGCTTTAAGGTAAGATATGAAATGAATCTTGGGAGACACTAAATCACTTGACAACTCAAAGACTAGCTCATCTGGGAACTGAAACTTCACCACTCGAGTGCGATAGTCTATAGAAGCATAATAGGAATGGAGCTAACCCATACCAAGAATAAGATCAAAATTAACCATATCTAAATCTATTAAGTTTGCTAACATGACTTTATGAAGGAAAGTGGTAGGACAACTTTTTTAATAGATTATGTTAGCACCAACTTACTCACCTACTAGAGTAGAAACCAAGAAGGGCTCAGGGATCTTCTCAAAATTTATCTCAAAATTTACTGCAACTAATGGGGTCACATAAGAGAAACTCAACCCAGGGTCTAACAACACGTAAACATAAAAATGAATGACACGAAGCATACAAGTAACAATATTTTGTGAATCCTTCTTCTCTTGAATGGATGAAAAAGCATAAAACCGATTCTTGCGCTAATAGCCACCGATACTAGATGAAGTGCCTTGAGGAAGGGTTTGGCCACCTAGAGGAGCTGGTGCACTATTAGCCTGAGTCTAGGGATGAACATCTCTATTTCCCTGTCTAGCATACGAGCACTCTTTGATTTCGCGACCCATACCTTTTTGACCCTACAAATGTTGACCCACATAATTCTTGCCACACTTAGAACATGAGAGATGATTGGGCTTACCAATCACACTATTCTAAGATATGGATAGAGAAGACTTACCAGACTATTCCTGCCAATTTCTGGTTGTGGGAGTACCAGTTGAAAAAGGTGTGGGCATAGATGACCGATTCTGAAACTGTGAACAATATCCCCCTCTAGACCTATTCAGACCATAATCAAAATACCCTGTTCTAGCCTTCTTATTTACACTCTCTCTTTATTTCAACCTCTCTGCCTTAATCTGCTGAGCATGCATCATCGACCTAGCAAAATCCATGTCTTCCATAAGCATAGCAATCCTACACTCTATAACTACTAACCTAGACACACCGGTCATAAACCTACTCATTCTTGACCTAGGGTCAGCCATCTGATAGGGGGCATATTTAGACAACCAGTTGAACTTAAGGAAATACTCTTTTACTGTCATTGAGCCTTCCCTCAGGTTCATAAACTCGTCTATCTTATCTTTCCTCATCTCATGTTTGAAGAAGTTGTCTATGAACGCATTCTAAAATATCCGCAAAGTCATGGGAGCTACATTATCCCCTCTTCTATTCTTCCACATCATCACCCAATCATATGCAACATCCTTCAGCCTATAGGATGCCAGTTCTACACTCTCCTTTTTAGAAACATGCATAATTCATATGATATTCTTAACCTCATCTAGATACAACTGTGGGTCCTAACCATTCTTCGACACAAAGAATTTTGATGGGTTCATTCTCATAAAATCTTGAATTTTGGCTGTGGGTAAGTCCCCATCTAGCTGAAGTGGGAATGCATCCTGATGGTTGCCCTAACTAGTAGTTGTTACAGATTTGGCTACTGCTTAGTAGGCAGCCTAAAACTCTGCATGTGACACATTCTCCTTCAAAGGATCTACGAGCTGAGGTGGATAGTTATCATTTTTGCGTGCTCGATGAGGAGGCATTTTCTATCACATGAAAGTACAAGTTAGAATCAAATAAAGACACTAAATACATGATAAATCATGAAAGACGTGATGATTTCCTAAAATTCTCCATAGCCTCTTGCACATAGATGTGGTGCACTTCACACCGATGATTCTTGACTCTATGTAATGCGGCCTTTCAGACTCCCTAGGACTCTCTAAACCATAGACTCTGATACTAAGATTTTAATGCCCCAAAATCTGATTTCTGTGATGCCATACGGTTCTCCAAGCTACAACTAGTCCTGAGCTAACCCTATTTTCTTTTCTACTAAATATGACTCTCAACATAGGGGAAATATGAATATGAAAACATAATAAATATGGAAATCTTATCTGAAATGTACTAATCTCATAAGTATTGGTAAAATAATACTGAAAAATCTGACTACTAAATCAAAAGTCTAAAACTGAATCTAGTAGTCTGACAAGCCTCTACTGACTGAGTCTAAAGAGTTAGTGGAATAGGCCCCATCTTACTCAAACTATCTGAATAAATAATGAAATATCTACTTATAAACTTGAAATCTGAATAGCTAAGTCCCTGAACTATGAGGACTCACCAACTGCAAGGATGTAGATAAGATACTCGAAAATCACTCATGCTACTGGGATTGAGCACTTGAACCTATATTATGAGACAATGTAGCACATAAAGGTATATGTGGATCAGTACTTTGATGATGTACTGAGCATATAAGGGTGATCCCAATAAGTAAGCAATGTCATTACAATTTAGTAAATTATACATGCTAAATATAAATAATTAACATAGCCTTGAGTAATCTAAAATTTGAAGATCATAAATCATAAATAGCAAAGAACATAATATAATTCTTATGAGCCATTACACTTAGTTCTAAAATTTGTATTCTGTTCTTATTCTCAAATCATATACGCTAAGTGAAATCTAAAAACTCATTTTTGCATGAAAAAATACTTTATCTGAAGGGAATTCTTTCAAATCATTTCTTTGCTAGTAGGGAGGTTAGTCTAACCAACATAAACCATGTGAGCATTCATGGAGTCCAATGTTTTTGTCCCCTAAGAAGGAATCCTCACATTGGGGAGAGGAGACACACTCTTGCCAGAGAGTATAATCTATATAAGTGATCACAAATCTATCATCTACATAGATGTGGGAACAATCCAAATCCTACATTGGCATGTAGTTTAGGGTATGAAATTGTAGTAACGTACCCATCTTGGTGCTAAATACCACTCCCATTAAATTTGTAAGCTCATTCTAATGAAAATCCATTTTTAAATAATCTAATGGTTTATACTGAAAACCAAACATATAGCTATAAAGTGCATTTCATATCTATTTGGAGACCAAAAGGTCAAATCAGGAATTTAGTCATAGGATGCTTATTGCACAATAATTCTTGCAATAGCAATCCTTAATTAGGGCTTAATCACCCATGTATCAATCTCACGTTAAAACATCAAAATGTTCATGATTGATAATTTAAACATTGATAATTCAATTCAAAATCTGAAAATTTCAGCAATATCAAAGAAAATATGAACATAATCATGTAATTCAACTTCTAAATCATTGGAAACCTCATAAACTTGTAAATAACATTAATGGGTACAAACTCTAACTTCAATTTCCTGGAAAATCATATAAAATTCAGTAAATTCATAATTAAAATAAGTTTTGGGTACAAGGATGCAAGGAGTATCCTTGTTCATAACCCCACATACCTCAATTGATGAACTAGATGCTAAAACTTGAATCTTGGATCTCTATTGATGCTTTTAATATTAATTCTTAAAGTTCTTTTATTGGGAATCCTTAATCTTGAATTTCCTTGGAGAATTAATGGAAGAATTATGTTTTTTGGAGAATAAGCTTTAATGATCCAGGGTTTTCTTTTGAGAGAAAAGTGATGAAATAAGCATAAAGTGCTTTGGTATATGCTTAATGATGTATTTTGGACGGGTTGCTTCACTGGGGATTGACCAAAATGCCCTTATTAAACTTTAAATCTGAACTAGAAATCGACCACAAATTTCGGTTTATTGGGCCACTGCGATGCGCCACTATCTCAGCGGATTTCTGGAAAAGAATGAGTAGGAACTGGGCGTTCATTGTGATGCACCACAATGATGATGTTTCTTGAATTACAATTATGGCTATTGGCTCGACGCTCCAGAATCGCGGAATCTCTTTAGAATGGGACAAATGGGAAAATAGGCTTCTCCGCGATGTGAGGCTATTGCGGAGGGCCAGTAGAATTTTACAATTTTGGATTTCATCTTCTCCGTAATGTGCTAAGTGCCCAGGTGGCTCACTGTCAACTTAAAAATACCATAACTTCTTCACCGAGTGTCGGATTTTGGCGAATCTTATATCGTTGGAAAGATTATTAAATTTCCCACAAAATGGGAGGTCTAAATCCAGAAAATTCAATGAGAAATAATTATTACTCATTTTGGAAGCTATCCCTTAACATTTTAGGGATGGGTTTTAGCTAGAAAAGGTATAAGGTATTACAATATCACCCCTTTGGGAACATTCATCCTCGAATATGGCTAGATAAGAAGAGAATACTGAGGAATTTGAGGCAATAAGCTACCATGAACAACTCAAATAAATTGAATAACTGAATCTAAATCATTCTTAGCTTCTGAGTAATTCTGTGAGTACATGAACTTACATGGGGACTACTATATAGCTAAATATATGATTAGAAAAGAACTAAATCAAGGAAGAGTATTACCTTCAGCTAAATCTGAGTTTGCAAAGAAAAGGTGAGGGTACTTGGCTCATAAATCTATTTCTGCCTCCCAAGTGACACCGTCAATAGAGTCAATAAATAGAAAATATTCATCCCAACTACCTTTTAAATAAAGACCACATGCCCTCAACATATCTTCTAGAATTTGGATGGTCCTCCTGTTTGACCATCTTTCTGAGGGTGGAAAAATAAACTAAGGTGGACTTGGGTACAAATACCCTTATGGAAGTCTCCCCAAAATTGAAAGGTGTTAGTACCCCTCTCTGAAATAATGGACAAGGGAACTCCATGCAGTCTGACTAACTCTTTGGCGTATTGCTTAGCATAATCTTCAGTGGTGAAGGAAGTATGAACTGGCAAGAAATGCACTGACTTTGTCAGTCTATTAATAACCCAAATCGAATTATGATGATGATTCGAATGGGGTAAACCAGTCATAAAATCCATATTCACTTATTCCCATTTCTAAGTGGAAATACCAAACTCTTGCAATGTACCACCCGGTCTTTGGTGCTCTACGTTAACCTATTTTTAAGTTGCATATTTAGCTACAAACTTCGCTATGTCTCTCTTTATACAACTCCACTAATAGATTTCCCATAAGTTGCGGTACATCTTTGTAGCACCTGGATGAATAAAATTACACTCGCTATGTACTTCAGCCATAATCTGTTGTCTCAACTCATCAACACATGACACACAAAATCTACATTGGTATTTCAACACGGCATCTCCCTCTTAGGAGAAAACCTCAACCTTTTGGTCTTTTACCTACTCCTTTAGTTTGACCAAACTTGGATCTTTATCTTGCTTCTCCTTCTTTTCAGAAACTAGGGAAGATTTGAAACTACTATGAACCCAAACATTCCCTTCAGTTGAGTCAACACACTGAGCAACACTTTTTTATTGTTCTTCACATGAGCAACACTGCCCATAGATAATCTTCTAAGGGCGTATGCCACTACATTGTCCTTGCCCGGATGATACAACACACTCATATCATAATCTTTCTACAATTCTAACCATCTCCTCTGATGAAAATTCAACTCCTTCTGTGTAAACACTTACTGGAAGCTTTTGTGATCTGTGAACACATCAATATATACACCATATAGATAGTATCTCCAGGTTTTCAATGCAAACTCCACAACCGCTAACTCAAGATCATGGGTTGGATAATTCATTTCATGAGGCTTCAACTGTCTTGAGGAATAGGCTATGACCTTAACTCTCTGCATCAACACACAACCGAAACCAACTCTAGAGGCATCATAATACAACACAAAAACATTCGTACTAATGGTTAACGCTAGAACTGGGGCTGAAGTGAGTCGAGTCTTTAACTCCTGAAAACTCTTCTCGAAGGAATCTGACCACAGGAACTTAAATTTATTTTGGTTCAATCTAGACATAGGAGATACAATAAACGAGAAACCTTTAACAAAACCACAGTAATAACAAACTAGACCTAAGAAACTTTTAATGTCTGATGGAGAGATAGGTATTGGCTAATTTCTTACGGCTTCTGTCTTTTGGGGATCAACTATAATACTATCGGCAGAAACAGTATAACCGAGAAAGGATACTGATCTAAGCCAAAATTCACACTTGATGAATTTGGCGAACAATTGATGATCCCTAAGAATTTTCATGACATTTCTAAGATGGTCTACATTGTCATCCTTACAACGAGAGTACACGAGGATATCATCTATGAATACTTTAACAAACATGTCAAGATACTATTTGAATACTCGATTCATGAGGTCCATGAAAGCAACTGGGGCATTGGTTAGCCCGAAAGACATGACTAGAAACTAAAAATGACCATAATAGGTTCTGAAAGTTGTATTTGGAATATCACATTCGCTCTCTTTAAGTTGATGATAGCCAGATCTAAGGTCCATTTTGGATAAATAACTTACACCTTGGAGTTGATCAAACAGGTCATCAATTGTAGGAATAGGGTATTTGTTCTTGACTGTGACCTTATTTATATGAAGATAGTTAATGCACATTCACAAAGAACCATCTTTCTTTCGCATGTAGGACACGAGCGCCTCATGGAGAAATACTAGGCCTTACGAAACCTTTATCTAAAATATCTTTGAGTTGCTCTTTCAACTCCTTAAGCTTGTGGGATCCATACAATAAGGAGTGGTAGAAATAGGCTGAGTATCTGGGAGAACGTTAATATCAAATTGTATCTTTCTATCGGAAGGTACCCTTGGGAGATCTTCTAGAAAAACATCAGTAAACTCAATGACCACTCTGACAGACTGAGTTATTAGAGTTTTAGACTTAGTATCCTTGACTGGAACTAGATGATAAATGCAACCTTTTGATATAAAATTTCTGGCCTTAAGGTAAGATATGAAATGACTCTTGGGAGACAATGAATTACCTGACCACTCAAAGACTTGCTCATCTGAAAAATAAAACTTCACCACTTGGGAGCAATAATCTATAAAAGCATAATAGGAATGGAGCCAATCCACACCAAGAATATGATTAAAATCAACTATATCTAACTCTATCAAGTCTGCTAACATGACTCTTATGAAGGACAGTGATAGGACACTTTTTATAGATTTTCATAGCAATAAATGACTGACCTTCTAGAGTAGAAACTAAGAAGGACTCAGGGACATTTCCGAATTTATCTTAAAATTTACTGTAACTAATGAGGTCACATAAAATAAACTCGACCAAGTGTGTAACAACACATAAATATCAAAATAAAAGACACGAAGCATACAAGTAACATCATCTGGTGAATCCTCCTGCTCCTGATGGGATGGTAAAGCATAAAACTAATTCTTGTACTGATCGGCACCGATACTAGATGAAGTACCATAAGAAGGGGCTGGGCGACCTAGAGGAGCTGGTGCACTATTAGCCTAATTCTCGGGATAAACATCTTTATTTTCCTGTCTAACATGCGACCACTCTTTGATTTCGTGACCTATCTAACCATAACCATAACAACCTTTCTGACCCTCTAAATATTGACCTGCATAATTCTTTCTAGACTTAGCACATGGGGGATGATTAGGCTTCTCACTCATACTATTATGAGATCTTGACACAGAAGATTTACCCTACTGTTCCTACCTATTGCTGGGTACAGGAGCATTGGTTGAAGAAGGTGCAGGCATAGATGACCACATTTGAAATTGCAAACGTTTTCCCCCTCCAAACCTATTCTGACCATAATCAAACTGCCCTGTTCTAGCCTTTTTATTTACTCTCTCTATTTCCTTTAACTTATTTGCCTCAATCTGCTGAGTATGAATCATCAACCAAGAAATATCCATGTATCCAATGAGCATAGCAGTCCTACACGCCTTAACTACCAACCCAGACATACTGGTTACAAACATACTCATGCGTGACCTTAGATCAGCCATCTGATTAGGGGCATACTTTGACAACTGGTTGAACTTAACGCAATACTCTTTCACTATCATTATACCTTGCCTCAGGTTCATAAACTCTTCTATCTTTGCTTTCTCCATCTCACGTGGGAGGAACTTATCTAAGAACATATTATGAAACATCTGCCAAGTCATGGTAGCTACATTCTCCCCTCTACTTTTCTTCCATATCACCACCCAATCATATGCAACATCCTTCTGCCCATAGGATGCTAATTTTACACTCTTCTCTTCAAAAACATGAATAATTCAGGTGATCTTC
Source organism: Capsicum annuum (assembly GCF_002878395.1). Taxonomy (NCBI): domain Eukaryota; kingdom Viridiplantae; phylum Streptophyta; class Magnoliopsida; order Solanales; family Solanaceae; genus Capsicum; species Capsicum annuum. Next base: position 275,638 of record NW_025889970.1, on the reverse strand, counting down.
TTCACCTCATCTAGATACAACTTTGGGTTCTCACCTGCCTTCGACCCAAAGAATTCTGGAGGGTTTATTCTCATAAAATCTTAAATTCTGGCTGTGGCAAAGTCCTCATCTTTCCAAAGTGGGAATGCAGCCGGACGATTTCCCTGAACATTAGCTATCACAGCTTGGGCTAGCGAGCTAAAGGCAGCCTGAAACTCTGCATATGAGACATTCTCATTTAAAAGATCTACGGGCTGGGGTAGCTGGTTATCATTTCTACGTGCTCGATAAGGAGGGATTTTCTATCACATTAAAGAATGAGTTAGAAGCATATAGAGATATTGAAATCATGATAGATCATGAAAGAAGAGATGATTTTCTAAAATACTCCATAGCTTGTTTCTCATAGATGTGGCATACTTCAAACCAATGATTAAGACTCTACGTAACGCGACTTGTTTGACTGCCTGAGACTATCTAAACCTTGGGCTCTAATACAAACTTTGTAACGCCCCAAAATCTAATATCTAGGATGCCACAAGGTTCTCCAAACTTAGGTAGTCCTGAGCTAACCCTGGCTGCTTTTCTACTAAATCTAAATCTCAACTTAGGGGAAATATGAATCTAAAAACATAATAAATTCGAAAATCTTATCTGATACATACTATTCTCATAAGTCTTTGTAAAACAATACTAAAAAATCCGAATACTTAATCAAAAGTCTAAAACTGAATCTAGTAGTTTGACAAGCCTCTGCTGACTGAGCTAGAGAGTCACTGGGACAGGCCCCAACTGACTCAAACATTTTGGAATGAAAAATAAAACATCTTCTAATAAACTGGAAATCTGAATAGCTAAGTCCCTAAACTATGAGGACTCACCAACTGTAGGGATATAGATGAGATGCTCAATAATCACTCACGCTGCTGAGACTGAGCACATGAACCTAAATTATGAGACAATATAGCACATAGACGTATATGTGGATCAGTACTTTAATTATGTATTGAGTATATAGGGGTAAATGAAATAAGTAAGCAATATCATCACATTTTATAAAAGTGTGCATGCTAAATGTAAATGACCTACATAGGCTAGAGTAATCTAAAATCCGAATATCATAAATCATGAATAGTAAAGAACATAATATAATTCTTGTGAGCCATTACACTTAGTTCTAAAATCTGTATTCTGCTCTTATTCTCAAATCATATAGGCTAAGTGAAATCGAAAAGCTCATTTTGCATGGAAAAATACTTTATGTGAAGGGATTTCTTTCAATGCATTTCTTTACTAGTAGGGAGGTTTTTCTAACCGACATAAACCATATGAGCATTCTTGGAGTACAACATTCTTATCCTCCTAAGGAGGAATATTCACATTGGAAAGAGGATTCATTTTCTTGCAAAGGAGCATAACCTATTTACTTTATCACATATCTAACAACTACGTAGAAGTGGGAACAATCCAAATCCTACATTGGAACGTAGTTCTAGGGTATGAAACCATAGTAACGTACCCATCTCGGTGGTAAATACCACTCACATTAAATTTTTATGCTCATTCTGACAGAAATCAATTTTGAAAATAATCTAATGGTTTATAATGAAAACCAACCGTATATCTATAAATCTAAATCTATAATTTAAATTTGTAAAGTGGATTTCATATCTAATCTAAGACCCAAAGGTCAAATCTTTATCAATAATATGAAAGGAATCTATTCATAGGGTGCTTATAGCACAACAATTCTTGCAATAGCAATCTTTAATTAGGGATTAATGACCTATGCATCAATCTCACGTTAAAACATCAAAATGTTCATGCTTGATAATTTAAATATTGAGAATTCAATTCAGAATCAGAAAATTTCTGCAATATACAATGAAATATGAACATAATCATGTAATTCAACGTTTAAATCATTTGAAATCTCATAAGGTTGTAAATAACATTAATTGGTGTAAACCCTAACTTAAATTTCATGGAAAATCATATAAAATTCAATAAATTCATAATTAAAATAAGTTTTGGGCACAAGGATGAAAGGAGTATCATTGTTCATAACCCTACATACCTCAATTGATGAACTAGAAGCTAAAATTTGAATCTCGGATCTCTATTGATGCTCTGAAGATGAATTTTTAGAGTTTTTGTATTAGGAATCCTTAATCTTGTATTTCTTGAAGAATTAATGAAAGAATTGGGCTTCTCTGAGAAGGAGTTTTGATGATCTAGGGTTTTCTTTTGAGAGAAAAAAGTAAAAATAAGCATAAAGTGCTTTGGTATATGCTTAATGATATGTTTTGGGCGGATTGGGCCCTTAGGGATTGATAAAAATGACCTTATTAAACTTCAAATCTGAATTGGAAATTGACCAAAAATCCCAATTTACTGGGCCACAGCGATGTACCACTGTCATGGTGTCTCTCTGAAAAAGGATGAGCGGGAACTGGGCATTTACCGAGATACACCACAATTGCAGTGCCTATTGGATTGCCATTCTGGCCCTTTACGTGACACACCAGAATTGGAAAATCTCACTGGTATGGGACAATTGGGAAAATTTCCTTCTCCATGATGCAAGGCTATCGTGGAGAGCCACTAGAATTTGACAATTTTGGATTTCTCCTTCTCCATGACGCGCTAAGTGTCTAGGTGGCACAGTATCAACTTAAAAATGCCATAACTCCACCGAGCGTCGTATTTGGGCCAATCTTATATCGTTGGAGATTTTATTAAACTTCCCACACAATGGGAGGTCTAAATCTAGAAAATTCAACATGAAATAATTATTCTTCATTTTGGATGCTATCCCTTAACATTTTAGGGACGGATTTTAACTAGAAAAATGTATGGGGTATTACAAAACCCTCAAACCAAGAGGATATTAAACCACTTTTTGCCAATATGAAAACACAAGATTAGGGAGACATATACATTCCTTAATTACCAAGAAATTTGAAGAAGGAATCACTGTTAGAGCCCTAGATGTCTAATTTATTGAAAAGCCTAACCTTTTCATTGAATAGGGAATTCGAGATAGTTTAAGAGAGTGTTTTTAAGTGATAAGTGTTGAAAGTAATTGCCTCAAGTTGTCCTACGTATGTGTTGTCTAAGTGGGTAAAGAGGGAAATTTCCAAAGTTCCTAAATAAAAAACCCAATAATTGTCGCCAGTGGCTATGAGTTACTATAGACTCGTATGGACTTACTACAACTTATCACCATGAGTCGTAGTCTGGATAGTAATTGAGGGACCCCTTGCAGGTAACCCTATGACTCGTAGGGTTCTAGTCATAACTAAGAGAGAAGCATATGGGGAATACACTGGTCACCATATGATTTAGACACCACACTCATAATTAGTATTTATGACTTGAAACCTCTAGTCGTATTTAGGATTGTAGCATAGGAACTACTCACTGGTTTGGCTCCTATGGATAGTAAGAACACCTTACAACAAGTAAGGTAAGTCATGGGTTTGGCAGTGAGCTCAAAGCTCAGGAATTTTTCAAGGACAAAAATTTAGTTGTTACACTATCATAAACAAGTCCAAATACTTCCTGAAAGCCATATTTATAAGATCCATAAACACAACCAGATCCTTAGTCAACCTAAATGACATAAAAAAACACATAGTGACCATATCAGGTTTGAAAAGAAATATTGGGAATATCAACCTCCCTAATTTTCAATAGTTAATACCTCAGACGAAGATCAATCTTAGAGAAATACCTATCACCCTGAAGATGATTAAAATGTTCATCAATCCTAAGAATAGTGTATTTGTGCTTCACTGAGACCTTATTCAGCTGATGTTTATCTACACAAATCTAAAGGGACCCATTATTTATTAGCATGAAAAGTACATGAGCAGCCCACAGAGAAATAATAAGTATTGAATTTATTGCTCATATGCTCTTAATATTCGTGCACACTACTGTGATTTGAACGAATAAATGAGACTACATTGTGATTAAATGCACTAATTACCACATTTTATAGGTATACAACTGATAAGATAGAAGGATGAGAATTGAGCTGAAAAGGAACAAATAGGAGAAGAAAAGTGCACAGCCTAAGGACCATATATAGAATGAGGCTCATTTTTCGCGATCGCAGTCCTCAGTCAAGATGGTCAGCAACCACAACCGCATGGATATACCCGTGGCCATGGTTGTTGCGATTGTGGGAAATATTGCACGATCGCGATCATGTGGGACTAGGCCCAGGGGTAGTTTCATAATTTTCAACAACCGACCCCAAATTCCTTAAAATCCTAAAAACCTTTTCCCATTTTGGGCTTTAAAGATACTAGCAATATTTTGAATTTGAAGTTGGAACCCTATATTAGACAAGAATCGTAATTTGATTTGGTGACTTTTAATTTAGTAATTTCTTGATGAATGGATTCTTTGCACAACACTTGTGGTATATATTTCTCACCTTTAATCATGAGTAGCTAAATTTCATTGTCTTGGGATTATGTTAAGCTAAGGTGCCATTAGTAGTAGGTTTTGATACATTTATGTTTATGCTAGTTAGTTGATAACGGGTTCTACTGTTGCTTGATTAAATTGGTTGGGATATGTGGGTAAAAACCCCAAATACTAAAAGTTGTTTTGTGGGTGAAAACCCCAAACTCTTGAAAGCTTGAAATATCTTTAAGAGAGGGGTTTAGGTGAACTTTTGTAACCCACATCATCCTAGAAAGACTGATATGGGAACTAAGGCAATAGTAGACAATTATTTGGTTTAGTTTGCTAATTTTCACTATCTTAGACATAAGAGTGATTATGAAGTTGACTTTATCTTGGGTATTTTCCTAGAAATAGGGTTACCCAATTGACGTAATAGGTGAATATAATTAACACACTTGTTAGGTATCTGAAAGGTTCAATAAGTAAAATTCATGTGGTTTTGTTGACAAACTTACGTCAACAATCCTTGACTTAGCCTACCCTACTATTAAATCACTAGCATGTGCACCAAATCTTCATATACCCATACCTCATTTGCCCTTAGGTAGACATAATTCCAAGATTATCTCCATACAGAAGATCAATTACAATTCCAGCATAGTTTGTGGAATTGAGTGATTAGTGACAAACATTCTCCCAAAAAAAAACCCCAATTTAAATCATGTTTCTTTACTTTATTTGCTCTTCAGGTATTTTCTTAGTAAGTGTTAAGACCCATCCGACTAATATTCTAATTTCACTCCTTATGGATTTGACCTCAATGAAAGTTGGGATATTAAAAACAACCGTCCTCTACCACTTACAGGGTAAAGGTGAGCGTTATTAAGAAACACTAGGACGAATGAAGCCTTTATCAAGAAGATCTTTTAACTACTCCATTAGCTCCATGAGTTCAGTCGGAGCCATCCTATAAGAAGGAATAGATATAGGATGAGTATCAGGTAGAAGATCAATTTAAAAATCTATTTTTCCTATCGGGAGGAATTTTGGGATGACCATCAGGAAGCATTTCAAGAAATTCACTAACAACAACGACAAATTGCAATAAAGACCTTTAGAATAAGAATACTTAACCCAAACTATATGATCAAACACCCTTTTGAAATAAATTTTAGAGCTCTATGATAGGAAATAAAGATTCTTCTCCCTTTGGTCACTAAAGAACTCCTTCCCATTCTCATATCGACTCATTAGGAAAGTGAAAACTGACCTTTCTGGTCTAACAATCTAGAGAAGCATAACATGAATAAAGCCAATCCATCTACAAGAAAACATCAAAATCTACCATATAAAGCTCTATCAACATATCAATGTCTCTCTGTGAATGATAGACACCACAAAACCACCATACATTTTTCTAGCAACTATAAAATTACCCACCAGGGTAGACACAGAAAAGGGGTCGAAAATACTTTTAGGACCTAACCCAAAATGCATAGCCACATAAGGTGTCACATAAGAAAGAGTAGATCCCATATCAAGAAAACAATAAACATCATTAGGAAAAATCTATAACATAATCTTAAGACTGAACTAGGGCCTAGTCATGACAGGTATCTCATGTCTACCAAGGATTTGAGACCACCCCATTTGCTTATTCAACCAAAATATAATATAATATAAAAACAAAAATTCAAACGTAAAACAATATACAGAAGTATGACTCAAAGAAGTCTAAGAATTCAACAACAAATTCCATATCCACGATAATCCACAAAGCCTTTAGACAGAATAAAAATAAATCTAAGTAGGGACATGCCCCAGATGATGGTAGCCAATACTAGACCAAGGAAAAGAAAATGACATAGGGAAACCAAATCTTGTAAAAGGTCTTTCAAAATATAGAAGCTCACCACTTCAAGTGGAATCATGAACTTATCCCACAATAACCTAGTCACTACGCAGGAAAAGTAGAAATATTTCCAGTGCCTGCAGTGTGTGGGGATACAACGTCTGTAGATGGTTAGCGGTTGGAGCACTAGCATATAACTCAGGGATACGGGATAAAATAATACCATATTTAATAATACATAAACTATAAAAACCAACGCACAACATCATATCTAATACATACGCACACATATATAGGAAAGTCAATAGGGCTTCGCATAAACTTTAAAACATTAACCTAGACTGTGAAGCATGATCATCCTAAATCTGCACCCATGGGCATTATGGGTTCAGCTCTCTATTATGAAAGGGCCCTAGTGCTTGTTAGCCGCATGAACTGGATAAAACCCATGGCAAAGCTAGAGCCATCAAGGCAACTAGCCATAAAAAAAATATATCATGTGTGACTCTAGTTCTTGGCCATCAAGATCAAACCTCATATCAGCTAATGTGAGTTTCCAGTATCTGTCCCCTCGAGATATCCACCTTCACGACCTAGCTACAAATTCCCATTTAAGACCATATTAAAATATTTAAAACATAACCCAACTACTGCATGAAGGATTTAACAATTAAGGCATCATTACGTGGTATAATCTTACCGACTATAACTTGCTATCAATATCATTATCCAACTATTTGGTGACTCCTTCTTACCCCAAACTCCATTATAAAAACAGCATGGGGGATGTTGTCACACCTCCTAAGGTTTTCAAAACCTTCATTAACCATTATTTCCATTTATGCAATGCATTAGTTTCAAAGGAAATAGCCAACTCAATGATACTTCATATTCAAAACCAATTATGCAAGTGGGTCGAGGTTATTATCAACTTCCATACCAAAAACCAATTATTTGGGAAATCTATTATACCACTAAATTCATTCACCATTCGCATGTACTCCAATGAGTATACACACAAACAATTCATACATAATAAATAAATAGAAAATATCAAAAAATATTCAAACAATTTATATCCAAAATCCTAAACCCATTGTTCAAAATACAACATCAAATCCATGAATAATAAACAAATTTTCATGCCATTAATAAATGCAAGTATAGGTAAAGAGGTGAATACCTTAGATACACAAGGATTTTTGAGGAATTGGGAACTTGGAAACTAGAAGACAAACATATGATGAGACCCTTATGTTTTCTTGGGGTTTTGAGTTTTAGAGTGACATAAAAGTTGTTGTGTCGTGAAAACTGATGGGAATAAACTCCTATAGTGTTTAGAGGTCGTTCATAGGTAAAAAGACCCAATACCCCTTATCCCAAGTAAACAAAACTATAAACTACCTGAATTTAACCCATTAGCATAGCACATAACTTATTGTAGATATTATCCTCCGTGATACTCTAAAATTGCAGACCCTCACTTATTCATCACAAAAATGTTTATAACATTTAGTTCGGGTATCGAATTAAGGTAAAATTTGAAGTATTGGAAAGAGGACAAAGTTATCGACATTTAGTGGATCTTAAGCTTATAAATTCCATATATTTAATATGTTATACACTTTCAAAGTCGACCCTTGTAGAATCAAATACAAATATTCTGTTGATAACAAAAATTCTTAACTCCACTTCACTCTAACTGTTTTCTATGAACATTCTTACCCTTAAAAGCACTTTAAACACTAGGCAAATGATAATGACACTTATAAACATATATAGAAATAATTGTTTTCAAAGTTAGACAAGTAGGAATAATAGTTCAAATTCTAGCCCAAAAATACAGGGTATTACATAATCTCCCCGTTGGAATCATTCATCCTCAAAAGATGGATATGAATATTTTTGAAGTGTTAGAAGTATGTAAGAAGGTATGTAACTTCACATTTAGAATTATCCCTTAATAAAAAACATATAAGGTTCAAATAAAAAGGGCTTCATGAAATCACTAAGTAAATTATGTAAGCACGAATCATGAGAAAATGAGACTAGGGTTGTACAAGGGATAAGGAACCTAAAGCATCTCTCCACAAGGGAGAAAATTAAAACTGTATGATATATTAAACCTCGACGTGCCATGCTTTCTATCATAGAGTCTAACCTCCTACCACGTCATGTATCATAGAGTGTATCTTCCGTGGTATGTTGATATAGCAAAAGCTTACCGCCTCTATGTTCAAAAATTGCCCCGAACCCCTTTTGTAATTTCCCAAACTCCCCCCCATGGTCCTATTAACATACCCAAACACCATTTAAGACAAAAATTGATTTTTCGAATACGGGAGGGTCAAAAATAAATTGATGGAAATTTTGAGGGCATTATACAAAAATCTCTTAAATATCTCAATACCTCTCGACTAAGAATTCAGCTATAAAAACCAAACTTCACTATTTCAATCTTACAATTTCCCCACAAAACACATCACTACGAGAGCATTAGTCTGTCTATACATTCCTTCGATATCAAAGTCTACTCCAAAGTTAAAAAGTTCTAACTTAAGATGCATGGCTCTATACCTTACATCCATCCCAGAATACTACTCCATCCTATCACTGTAGTGAAATAACATCATTTCTGATTATGAGTACTAGCCACATAACACAAAGGCTTGGGTATCTATTAATTACAATATTCAAGCCTATCTTTACTATACCTACTTTATGGATCTCCCCACTAAAAACCCAATAATCTTAATCACTTTTAAAAGGATTTTACCACACATTCCCCTCATAACTATTCCATATAATAAACAGTTCATCTCATTCTTCCCGCTTCATCTACAACATTAGTTTGTGTAGCTGCACCAAAATTTTGTAGTAAAGATCAACCATTGTATAATCTAGAACAGTAGTTTTCTTCCATAACAACTACCATCCTGATACAAAGAGAGTAACTGAGGCAATAGAGTATGAGCTTTAGAGATAGGAGTGATAGTATTTAATTGTACCTTATATATTTTGCACTACTCAAGGTAAGGTATGTGACATAAGATCTAACCCAATAAGCACAAAAGGCTTCACATATCAAAACACCTAGATCATAATTAGAGGGTTAAAACATGGTCATGGGTTGTATAGAAAACTAGAAACTTAGGCATAGAAACCATTTGAATATGGGGTATATTGGTTTAATGTCCTCTTTAACTAAAATAGGTGAAATTTGCTAGAGTAAGAATATATTTATCATGAATCGCCCCAAAAACTCACCGCTATGAGAAAAATCACGATTTATATCATCTCCCCCTTAGCTCAAAGGACACTATCCCTATCTTGAAAGTATATCCCCTCATTAAATCTATACAAACCACTCTCCATATAATTGGGGGGGGGGGGTAATCACTACGCACAAGAACGTAAACTCCCCTTGACAACTTTAAAATGAAAACAATAAATTTTTTAAGATGTCCCCTTCTAGGATACTAATCATAACTTCCTCCAACCTCCATGGTCATTGCCTCATAACTAATATTTTTCAACTCCATAGATTACTAGAAGTACACCCCTAATACCATAACCTCATAACTTAACAAAACGTTTAAAACTAAATCTAGGGTTCACATAGTCTATCTATTTTTTCCTCAATTCAACTCTACATATCACCATATGACAACTCCTTATACTACTCCATACTAAGAAATTTATGAACATAAGCTAGGCATACATGGAACTCAGAAATCAAGACTGGACAAACTTTATTCTTATAATCTATGGCTCTTACTCCTCTATTGATTTAGCCATCATTTCTACTTTAAAACTAGAACTCATGCATATATCTAAATTACACCCTCCAATATTTCATAAGTCATCAACCTAATCTCTTTTACTTATTACATCAAACCTACTGATTCACTCCCACAAATCCTGCATTACTATCCTTGAGCTAAAACATATAAAGTTCAAACTTAGTTTTTAACAACAATCATGTACCACCAACGAAATATCTTACATAATATACTAATCCACCAAATAGATAAATTCAACTTAATTCCTTATGTAACTTAACTACGGCCCATAAGTACATTCTTTCTCAACATATTACAACTACACCTAAATATTCCTTATAGGTCATCTCACATACCAAACTAACTTCCAACTACTAGATAAAAATCAAGGGACCCTTAGTATATTAAAACCACCTAATAAGGATAGTCGATCTTAAAATTATTACCTAACCCCTTATGGTCTATGGAACATTAACCTCCTCACATTAGATCTGCTTACCCAATAATACACACCAACTATCTTCATGAATCTATAAACACCGCCGAGTTACCTCTTTCTATGATTTTCCCAAGTAATGCTAAATACATAAATTATGAGCTGACCAATGTTTCCATTCATAACCTATGATTTATTTCATTACTACCTATCCTATCCTTATGAGCTAATTTCTTCTTTTAATTAAAGATGCAAATACTGGCTACCATGAGTTTGCTAATTTATTGTGCACCTTAACCAACACCATAAAAGCATACTGCCCCCAACACTAAGATAAAGGTCATGCCAACATAACTATCTCTTTTTACTAAAAAGATACACTAACTCTAACTTCTACATATTAAATTCACTAATGCTGGGATCACCTTATTACTCATAGGGCATAACACCCTTATTTATACTACCTCTTAGGATTAAAATACCACCAAAATATTCAGTTATGTATCCTTACCTTAAGCGAGAAATCTACAATAAAGATTTTGACAATGATAATTTACATATCTTACCTTAGGCTAAAAAGCATAATTCATGATGTTAGAGGTACACACTTGAATCAACATACCTTAACAAACTAATGGAGTCCTTCATGTCATTGTATCATTTTTTTTATAGCATTTGATGACTCATTCAAAAAGTACCACATTATTGGGAAGCTAAGCATTTGCCCTTGTATCGCCTCATTAATGGGACATAGAGAATAAATTATAGCAAGGAAAAAATTTGGATAATTTTCATATGGACTACATAATTGCATTATCTAGAGTATGAAAGAATAAGAAACATTTCCCAAATGCCTCATAGCCTCATGATTAGAAGTGTGGTGCAAAATACACCTATAAGTAAGACTCTACTAAAAATGACTTTATGGACCCAACGACCCTAATCCTGGATATGATACAAACTTTATTATGACTCAAATTAGGGACAGGCCATGATGGGTATCTTATGTAAGATGAGGACCGAAGACCACCCCCTTATCCCAGTCAACCAGAATATAATATAATATAACAGAGAAAATTTCAAACGTAAAACAAGATCGATAATTACGACTTAAAAGAAGTTTATAAATTTAACAACCAATCACAAGTCCAAAGTAATCTTCAAAGTCTCTAGACATTACCAAAATCAATCTAAGTCGGGACATGCCCCCACAATATTAAAAACTAGACCAAGAATATAACAACCTGCATTTCGGGCTAGAATAAAAACCATGATTTCGATGAGTTGATAATCCCAAAACCATAAATACTATGACAATATGGCATGTTAATTATTTGTATAGTATTTGAATCCATTCAAGCTTGAATTTAGACCATAGAGGTACTTTAGCTCAAGGACGAGTTGAAACTATTTCGATCGATTAAGTTTTAGTGGATGTTGTAATTTGTGTCAGCTTCCATTGACTATAACTCTCTGTATATGTTGAATTAGAGAGCCTTCTATGTGTCAAATTATAGGACTTCGAGTTAGCTTTCCAACAATACCAATTTTGCTAAAATCCGACACCCGAGCAAGAAGTTATGGCCTTTCAAAAGAGTAGGCGGCGCCTATGTAAACATAGGCGATAACATAGGCGGCGCCTATGTAAGCATAGGCGATAGCATAGGTAGCGCCTATGTACAAGTTTCAGGTGACTTAAGCACTCCATTTTTGGGGTAAAATGGTCCTTTTCCACCTTACTTAGCCCTAAACATGAAATTCAGTTCCCAAAGACCCTAAAATACACCTTCATTCATCAAAATTGTTCAAGAAATCTCTCTAGAGTTTCAAAATAAAAACCCAAGAAACTCAAGATTCAACAGTGGGTTTTAAAAACCAATTACATATTTGGAATCCCCAGAACGTAGGCATCAAGAAACACCTATCATATTCGCATATAGAGGTACGTGGGGTTATCTCAAAAATCTCATGGGCTTTAAAAATTCATGTTTTCAAATGGGGGTTTTGATATTATGAATATTATTATGTTTTAAATATTTTATGAAATTGATTTGGCCCTTAGGCCTACTCCCAAAGTGATTTGCTGTATGATATATGTATATGTATGTATTTCGAAAAGATGTTAACTTGAGAGCATGAATGATATGAAATTTCCTCTCTTGATGTGAATTTGTTTTAAATGTTCATATGATGTAAATTGTTTGAAAACATCTTAAAGAGCATGATATGAAATGTTTTAAGAATTGATATGATTTTGACTTGAAAACGAGAAGGTTATTCATGTTGAATACAATGGTTGAATGAGAAGAATGATGTGATATTGATGGCTTGGAAGTCGGGTATGACGATACCCTACAGAATATGATATGTTATTGAATTAGATAAAATTTGAATACATTAATTTTACATGAGATAGGTGGATACCCGAAAAAGGCGTTTGAGTGTAAGGGCTCATCGCTGGAAACTGTGTTTACCGACATGGGAATTTGGTACCAGGCTAAGTGATCTTGAGTACTTGACTTTATGTTATTCCTAAATTGGGATTATAGGTAGGAGCCTGATGATAGGCGAAATTACGCGCCTATATCAATATATTTTGCCCATA
>NW_025889970.1:228680-259562 GCF_002878395.1 Capsicum annuum | reverse complement strand
AACGACCGCTTTACACTCCCACGAGAGCTGTAGATTGAGCGTTATCAGAGCCCGAGCAAAGTGATCTTGTGCACTACCATTGGGTTGAGACACCATTCTATGTCATCTTGTGTGTCTTCCACTCATGTATACTTTAATCTCGGAGACAACCGAGGTTTGACAGTTGGTGTAAATTATATACGGTATTCCACCTAGCTCAGCTGTATTTCATTGTTATTGAAGACAATTACATTATACTCATGTGTTTTCAAATGATTTGATATGAAACTGCTTTATAATGGCTCTCACTTATATTGTGTAAAAATATTATACTTCTATTTTGATTTCTCTGCATACCAATACTTTTGTATTGACCACCTTCCCTCCCAGGTTCGAAGGCATAGTCTAGAGGTCTAGATAACCAGTAAATTTCTTCTGGCAGATCGCAGAATCAAGTGGTGAGCCTTCTATATTTTGGAAGGCCTGACATCTCCTATTTCATTTATCATTTATTAGTCTTGGGTCTGCTGGGGGCCTTGTCCCAGTTTTCAGATAGACATTGTTTCAGTCATGTAGTGGAGATTTCGCAGATGGTTTTAGAGATGTTGATTTAGATTGTGGGACACTATTCCCCATTTTTGTTTTCATATGATTCTTGACCATGTTTTCGTTATATTGTGTATGTTTCGCATTTCTTTTGTCATGAATTATGTGCATGATTATTAGACAGATATGGGTATTTCAGACCATTATGGTTCGGAATGCTCATCATGGCTAGGACCTCGGTTCGGGTCATGACAAACTTGGTATCAGAGCATGGTTCATAGTCCCAGTGTTTTTGCAAAATTGCGTAGAGTAGAGTCTTATTTATGTGTGTGTAGCACGCCATACTTATAAGCAGGAGGCTACTAGGTGTTTAGGAATGCCTCTTTCTTCATGTTCTAGTTCGTGCAATAGAGTCAGAATGTTCCTCTTTTATGCTCTAATTCGTGCTATGGTGTCGCCCGTATGAATGTAAAGTTATCCCAAATTCTTTTCTTACTCTGATGTTCTTAGACAAGTCCCATTATTGGGCTAATTCAAGTGCAAGAATTTTAGAATACACATGATCTGGTCCATTCCGATTGAGTCCTATAAGATTTTAAAAATTGTTTAAAGACTCGATAGGAGTCTGTTAGTGCTTTAATATGTGTTGATTTTAATGTAAATAGTGATTCTGATGGAATCATCCATTCCAGCTTAAGGTATTAAGTGTATCTTGTCCCTCTCAAAATTTTATTATAGATGTGGACAATGTATAGCAGAATGTTAGAACTATATTTCTACCCGAATAGTAACATAAGTTAAAGTGTTGTTGTCATGACCTATTGGTAGTGACATTGGAACAAGAAGTTGGTCATGTAAAGTCACAAAGTTAGAAGTTAGAGTGAGGGTGATTTTGTGTAAATGAATATTTCAGTTGAATAACCGATGTTTGAGGATGATTTACCCCTTTATAGTGATAAACTAATGTGGTAGCTAGCAGTGTGTGTGGATGGTATGGTAGTCCATGGAGGAAGTGTTTTACTCAAATTTTTATTTATACAGAATAATATGTATATTCTTATACCATTAAATATTATGTGTCAATTTTCTATCCCTTGTAATATCTAATCTTGTTATCATGGTGTTTTTCAAAAAAAATAAAAATTTAAAGTCTAGTGAAGCCGTGTGGCGCTCTTTCGATTCACTAGCATAGTTGCCTTGTCATCCATCTCATTTTCTTATTCAAAATACAAAACCAAAGTCTGGTGATGCCGTGTGAGGCCTGTTTCAATTCACTAGTAACTTGTTGTCCAACTTGTTGTTCTTTCGTTGGTTTAATCTATGTATGGCTGAATCTGTTTCCATGAGATTGAGTTGGTAAAGAGGTAATTTATCCTTGTGAGTTAGTTTAGTATAAGTTAGAAAAGAATTTGTTAGTCAGGGTGAGTTGTTGGTTGCTTGAATGTGAAAATGGCTATATTAGCGAGTAAGTTATGATTATAGACTCATGGTTGTTTGAGGAATTTGAAGGCAGTCTAAATGTATGATTGAGTGAGTAAGTATGAGGTGAGAAATCCATATAAATAAAAAAAATTGTATGGGGTTATAATATAAGATTAAGGTTGATCATGTCTATTATGTGACCTTACCCCTTGACCTTCTTTTATTGGTAGTTGTAAACTAGTACTACTTATGAGAAGGTGTGTAGCAGATTTTGAAGTATTTGGGATAGAATGTTCCAATTTGATGGAGTAGTATATTATGTTGCCCTCGTCATTGGTGGTAGATGATTGATGCTAGACCATTGGAATGAATCTAATGTAAGATGTGGATGTAAGAATAGTGGCACGAGATTAATGATGTATGTTTGTGGGAATAAATATTAGTAGGCTTGATGTGTTGAAATAGTACGTGCTAATGAGTTATGATAAGGAAGACCGTAAGGTCAAGGTTGATTATTGTTGTTATAAAGTTTTAGTGTACTAGTGTTTTGTGATGTTTATTTCATGGTTTCCAAGTGAGAATCATGCGTAAGGTTGGGTTGTAAAATCATGTTTAGCACTAGACATTAAGTTTGAACAGTTGAAGTTCATAAAGGTGGATGTGATGATTTCTTGATCAATGATGTTAGTTATATGAAAGTGATCTAATAGGCTTGAACGGTGTATGAAATGGCTTAAGTTTAAATTGATTCGTAATGAAGTATAATGTTGTAGGTATGGTGTAGAACTATGCCAAGGTGATATGAGCTTGCGGCACATTTTTCTAAGACTATTACATAATTTGTGTGGCTAGTGGTACCATTGAATTGTTAACTGGAGAAAGACTAGTGAGATGGTATATGGTGATCTAAACAGCCATGTTAAGTGTTAGAATCTAAGTTTGAGTTTTGAAGGTTTAACCAATAGAAATAAGTGTCCAAGCATTATACTATGACTATTAGTGTCTATGGAAAGATAGAGTGTATCCCAGAAGGTAGTCATTCGGGTTAAGTCTATGATATGCATGTATTGTCATTTTTTTTTCTTTCAGACCCTAGAGTGCAGTAAGTGTAGTTCAGGTAGAATCTGGTAAGGGATCTCCCAAACTCTAGATTATGACTTGAAGCTAAGGAGGAATAATAGAACGAATGATCAAGTAAGGCTCTCAGATTCTAGTAGTGATGCAGTATGATTTAGAACATCAGAAAGTGAGGTTGAATCTCAACCCATTCCTTCCTTAGTATTTTTTTTGTTATTTGGATGCTTACTCATGCCTTACGATCCAGTTCTATGATAGTAGTTCATGATTACTGTATATGATAAAGAGTCACATACTCTTCCAGTTCCGAGATAATAAGTTCTAGTTCATTCAAGTAGTCGGAATCACATTCCTTATGTTATGAACTCTAGTTGAGGTCATGCAATTCATGACACATGTACTCACTCTTTATAGTGTGCTCAATCCCGTATAAAAATCTTTTCATGTTTCAGGGTCTTATGTTTTAACCTTTTTATGATCCGCCCTATGCAATGATAGTGGTGATAATGTAAATGTTCTTGTTGACGGAAGATCATAGTATGATTGTTTAGATACGGCCATAAGTATGAAGTAAGATTTGGGGCCAAGTCTTTGATATATGTGATGGTTAGTGGAAAAGTTTGTGCGTGTATGTTTTTAGGATAGCGCGTGGGAGTTATATTGATAATAGTTGAGAAACTATGTGAAGTATGTATTTATAGGTGTTTTCCTTGAAGTTAACATGTGGTTATAAATTAGGCTTGAATGATGTTTTGGGATTGTAGTGGAAGGTTTCCATATGCATTAGCAACTTCATATTAAGAGTTCAGAGTAGTCATTGAAGTTATAAGGCATGTTATGCTTAGGATGTGATTTTTAAAAGAGGTATAGAAGGTGGCATCATATGGTTTAGAAGAATATCGTGGTGTAGCATGTTGTACTTTTGTGAGTTAGAGTTAGGCTTAATCGTGGTGTAAGGATTAAGCTATTTTATACATTAGTAGAAAAAAATTTTCAATGCTCATATAGTTAAGGGATATTCGATAAGTGTGCTAAGCTTGAAAGTAAGAAGTTGTATTGCCAAAGGTTTGGTAATTCTATCCTAATTTAGGAGTTATATGTCTATATTCCAGACTGCAGAGTAGTGTCAATGTTTTGATTTCCTCAGTTAAATGTCTTGTGTAATCCATACCCAAGATTCGTGGCTCCCTATTATTGCTAGGACTTTCTTAGAGAGAGTGTTGAAGAGAATACTCCAGGTAAGTATGAGGGTGTAGTATAATTCAGTATGTATGGCCAATAAGTCAGTTTAGTAGTTAGATTTGCATGACTTGTTTTCTCATCTTTGCACTTATTCATGCTACTTGAAATCTAAGACATGCTACTATTCTAAGATAGAGTATACCAGTAGTTACGAATATAGCCCAGTTCATGTATCATGCATTAAATTCAGATTTCAGATGTTCAGTTATTATTCAATTCATAGGTGCCCTACGCATCACCATAGTTTTTTGAGTATCTTAGTGAATTGAGCATTCATATAAGGACATAGGGTCCCACGGGGGAGATACTCTATTCAGCTGTATGCATAGATTCTTATTACAAGATTCGCACCAGTTATCATTGCGTATTCAGTCATACGTCAGTTCAATTAGATATGCATGCATTAGAAATTCCTGTTCAATAGAAAAGTTCAGCTTATCAGTGTATTCAGTTCTGCGTTCATGAGAACAACTCAGTAACAAATCCTTGTATCAGATATGCACATCCGGTATAAGAATTTAGAACATCAGTAGCTCCAGTTTTATAGTCATGTTTTAGATCAGTGCATTCTTTCTTAGATAAACATATCATGTCCATGTTATTCCAAACCTCTAAGCTTCAATATATTTCAACCCATTATTCGAGGATGTATTATCCCAAGGGGGAGATAATGTAACACCCTGCATTTCAGGCTAGAATAAAAACCATGATTCTATGTGTTGATAATCCCGAATCTATAAATACTATGCCAATATGTCATGTTAATTATTTGAGTAGTATGTGAATCCATTCAAGCTTGAATTTAGACCATAGAGGTCCTTCAACTCAAGGACGAGTTGAAACTATTTCGATCGATTAAGTTTTAGTGGACGTTGTAATTTGTGTCAGATTTCATTGACCATAACTCTCTGTATATCTAGAATTAGAGAGCCTACTATATGTCAAATGATAGGTCTTCAAGTTAGCTTTCCAACGATACAAATTTTGCTAAAATCCGACACCAGAGCAAGAAGTTATGGCCTTTCAAAGTAGTAGGCGGTGCCTATGTAAACATAGGCAATAGCATAGGCGGCGCCTATGTAAACATAGGCGATAGCATAGGCAGTGCCTATGTAAGGGTTTCAGGTGACTTGAACACTTCGTTTTTGGTGTAAAATGGTCCTTTTCCACCCTTACTTAGCCCTAAACACGAAATTCAGTTCCCAAAGACCCCAAAATACACCTTCATTCATCAAAATTATTCAAGAACTCTCTCTAAGGTTTCAAAATAAAAACTCAAGTAGCTTAAGATTCAATCGTGGGTTTTATAAACCAGTTACATATTTGGAATCCTTAGAACGTAGGCATCAAGAAGCACCTATCATATTCACATATAGAGGTACGTGGGGTTATCTCAAAAATCTCATGGGCTTTAAAAATTCATGTTTTCAAATGGGGGTCTTGAAATTATGAATATGATTATGTTTTAAACATTTTATGATACTGATTTGGCCCTTAGGACCACTCCCAAAGTGATTTTCTATATGATATATGTATATGCATGTATTCAGAAAAGGTGTTAACTTGAGAGCATGAATGATATGAAATTTCCTCTCTTGATGTGAATTTGTTTTAAATGTTCATATGATGTAAATTGTTTGAAAACATCTTGAAGAGCATGACATGAAATGTTATGAGAATTGATATGATTTTGACTTGAAAACAAGAAGTTTATTCATGTTGAATACAATGGTTCAATGAGAAGAATGATGTGATATTGATGGCTTACAAGTCTGGTATGACGATACCCTACAGAATTTGATATGTGATTGAATCAGACAAAATTTGAATGCATTGATTTTACATAAGATAGGTGGATGCCTGAAGAAGGCGTTTGAGTGTAAGGGCTCATCGCTAAAAACCATGTTTGCCGACACGGGAATTTGGTACCAGGCTAAGTGATCTTGAGTACTTGACTTTATGTCATTCCCAACATGGGATTATAGGTAGGAGCCCGAGCTTAGTGATATTGGGCACTACCATTGGATCGAGACACCATGCTGTGTGATCTGCTGTGTCTTCCCCTCACGTATACTTTAATCTCGGTGGCAACCGGGGTTTGACAGTTGGTGTAAATTATATAGGGTATTCCACCTAGCTCAGTTGCATTTCATTGTTATTGAAAACAATTACATTATGCCCATGTGTTTTCAAATGATTTGATATGAAACTGCTTTATAATGGATCTCACTTATATTGTGTAAAAATATTATACTTCTATTTTGATTTCTCTGCATACCAATACTTTTGTATTGACCCCCTTCCCTCCCAGGTTCGAAGGCATAATCTAGAGGTCTAGATAACCAGTAAATTTCTTCCGACAGATCGCAAAATCAAGTGGTAAGACTTCTATATTTTGGAAGGCCTGACATCTCCTATTTCATTTATCATTTATTAGTTTTGGGTCTGCTGGGGGTCTTGTCCCAGTTTTTAGATAGACATTGTTTCAGTCATGTAGTGGAGATTTCGCAGACGGTTTTAGAGATGTTGATTTAGATTGTGGGACACTATTCCCTATTTTTGTTTTCATATGATTCTTGACCATGTTTTTATTATATTGTGTATCTTTCGCATTTCTTTTGTCATGAATTATGTGCATGACTATCAGACAGATAGGGGTGTTTCGAGTCTTTATGGTTCGGAATGCTCGTCACGGCTAGGGCCTCGGTTCGGGTCATGACAAAGAAAAATTATATGATATAGGGAAACCAAATCATGAATAAGGTCTTTCGAGATATGGAAGCTTACCATTTCAAGCTGACTGATGAACTTATCCCACGATCACCTACTTACTGCGTAGGGAAAGTAGAAATTTTGTCGGTGGCTGCATCATGTCTGGATACAGCATTCAAAGATTATTAGTGATCAGAGTGCTTGCATATAACTTAGGTATAAAGGATAAAATATTCCATGAACCATAATACAAAAACCATTAAAACCTATGCACAACATCATATGAAATATATATATATATATATATATATATATCATATGCCAAGAATTAGAACAGGGCATAACAGGAACTTTAAAACCTTAACTTGGACTATGTAGTTTAACTGTCCTAAACTAACACCCACGGGTTATATAGGTTCATCTCCCCCTTCTAAAAGGGTCCCAGTGCCTGTTAGTAGTACAAACAGGAGAAAACATGAGGGAAAGCTAGAGACATCAAGGAAACTTGTTGTCCCTACATTAGCAAATGCGAGTTTCTTGTATCAGTCCCCCCCAGGACATATACCTTAATGTCTTAGATACTAATTCCTCTTTAAGCACATATTAAAATATTTAACACATAACGAAAATATTACATTAAGGAGTCAACCATTAAGGCATCATTAAGTTGTATCATCATACCGATTATAGCTTTCAAGCAAACTCATTAGTCAACCATTTTGGAATTGCTTTCTACCCCTGAATCCATTACAAAAATCACTTGGGGAACCCATTACACCCCACAAGCTTTTCAAAACAATCCATAACATTTTTTTCCTTTATGTAATACATTAGTTTCAAGGAGAATAGACAAACGAAATGATAAGTCTTATTTCAAAACAAATTATGCAAGTGGGTCGAGGTTATTATCAACTTCCATACCAAAACCAATTATATGGGAAATCCATTATACCTTAAATTCATTCACCATTCCCATGATTCATGCATCATAAATCAGTACAAATTATGGAAAAACATTAAAATAATTTATATCCAAAAACCTCAACCTATAGTTAAAAACCCAAAATCAAAATCATAAATAATAAACAAAATTTTAAGCAATTAAAAAAATAAAAGTATATGGAAAGAGGTAAATGGCTTAGACATACAAGTATTTGTGAGCAGTTGGGAACTTAGAACCTAAAATATGAATGTACGATGTAACATTGATTTTTTCATGGGTTTTTAGTATGAGAGTTAAATAATAGTTGTTGTGTAGTGAAAACTTATGGAAATAGGGTCATATAGTATTTAAAGGTCATTCATAGGTGAAAAGAACCCAATATCCATCATCCAAAGTAAAAAAATCATAAAAAATAGCTTGAATTTAAAGCATCATCGTGGTACGAAGCTTATCGTGGAGATTATCCTTTGTGACATGCTGAAGTCATGGACCCTCACTACTCCTCAGAAAAATGCTCTTACCTTTTTTCTTGGGTTTCTGATTAAGAAAAAATTTGATGTGCTGCAAAGAGGAAACAGTTATCTATTATTTAGTGGGTCTTAATCCCCAAAATTTCATATATTATAGAAGTTATCCATGTTCAAAGTTTACCCTTGTAGAATTGAATAGAAAAATTTTATTGATAATGAATGTTCTTAACACCTCTTCACGCTAAGTATATTTTATGAACATTGTTCCACTCAAAAAACTTTACACACTACGTAAATGATCATGACACTGATATTTAGTTAGAAATAATTGGACTCGAGTTTATAAATGTAGTAATAACGGTTTGAATTCTAGCTAAAAATGCCGGGTGTTACACAAATTGTAACAACATTTGGGGATTCCTCAGATTCCTAGCAAGTAGTTAGTGTATATAGGTAATTTCGGACAATGTCGGTACTAGAAGTAGAACTATTTGTCACAGAAGCTTAATATATGGCATCAAGAACTTTATTAGACCTATGGAAGCCTTGACTGAAGGACAATCTCACTGCATATGACAAAGCTGACCATAATTGTAACACCAGTTCCTTCCCTACATGCAATAACCATAATGAAGCTACCCACAAAAATGTCAAAGTGTATAATGTAGGTTTTACTGCGCTCCACCAGCTTGAGACTGGGTACCGTGTTCCTTAGAACCACTACTAGCCTAAAAATTAAGATCACCTAAAGTCATAGGATAGGAGCACTGGTAGAAAAATATTAACTTCCCTAATAATTCTTCTTGGTCCACTGTCTACCATCTCTCCCACTATTCTGCCGACCCCTAACTTGCTATGAATACCTAAACTTCTTGTTCTGCTTCTCTCCTATCTCTGCCTATTTCTTTTTTACATCTTCAACCTGCTACACATAATCAACAAGTATGGAAATATCCATATCATTGTTCAAGATTATAGCCTTACACTCTAATCCAAATTTATAGGACAGCCATAAAGGAAAATTATTCATCTTGGATCTCATGGTATACACCACCTCTGGAGCATAATAATAGAGCTGCTGAAATTTCAAGGCGTACTCATTCACACTCATCTTACCCTTCTTCAGATTAGCGATCCCCTAGGCCTTGAATTCCTTTAACTCACGAGGATAGAAATGATCAATAGAGGCACATGAAAAATCTACCCATAATGCCGTCTCTGCATCATGACCCCTCATCTACTCCAACTTATTATACCACTATTAAAACACATCCTTAAGTTGATATGCAACAAACTCTACACCTTCAAAATCATTAATATGCATCACTCTAAAAATCTTCTCCATATTATCCACAAACCCTGAGGACCCTCCTCAACCTTAGAGCCTACAAATTTTGAGGTATTCAACCTCATAAACTGGTCAAACTTAGTGACCATAGATGAAGTAACAACATAAACAGCACGATTTAATTTATAAGACTGAGATGTAATAAACTAAGTAAGTGAATAGACCGGCAGAACTCAGCTTTAGAGATGCCCTCTTAAGGTGGCTGATCATAAGCATCACAACCTTGAAAAGCCTTAGAAGGACTAGGAGGGGAAGGTGGAACTCCACGTAGAGTGGAAGAATCAGGAGAAGGAAGCCTCGACCGATTCTGCACTCCATAGGAAGGAAAGTCCCCTTCACATTTTCCTCAGGTGGAACAAAGTTCCTAGATGAGTTTATATGATATTAGATCTTTAGGGAGGCATGATCTAAAACACGAGGAATCTAAGAGCTAGAGAAGTCTTATAACACTACAATGTATAGTCCAAAATAGAACACAAGAAAAGGAAATATTCCTAAATACCTTGTAAGGACACTACTTGATATGGCTTTTTTAAAGCCCAATGACTCAAAATCATGCTCTGATTCAAATCTTGTCATGACCCGACCCTAGACCTAGTTGTGAAAGGATCTGAAGCCCACCATGGATCGAAGACCACGCCCTTAACCTAATCTCAAGAGCACAATAATCACAATAAAGATAAAGTAGAACCTACTCAAAATATTAATAAGAAGATAAAATTATATCTCAATATAAAAACTAAGATTCAAATAACAAAAACCCACACTTAACCATGACAGCCTATAAACCAAATTATTAACAATGTTGTGACATGCCCCCGACTATGACCAATGAATCTAAAAGAACTGAATCAATAAGAAAAAATTTTGAAATGACAAATACTTTTAAAAGATGGAGGCTTACCACTTCACAGTAAATCAATAGATGTGCTCAAACACCTAATGTTGTACACGAGCAATTAGAAAAGTATTCAGACCACACATCATTGCATAATGTATTGTCCTAGGAAGGTCAATAGGATAAGCACTAGCATGAAACTCAGAGAATGTGGTAACATAATTCCATGTAAAAAAATAGTCAAAAAAATATACACACATTTATTTATACATATATCAATTACGAGATAAGGTAAGGGTCTTGAACATCAGAGCTTAAAACCATTAATATAAATTTTGTAGCTCGATCCAACCAAAATCACCCATGGGTTGTATGGGTTCAAATCTATTGCTTAAAGGGCCTTAGTGCATGTTAGCTACATGACCCGAGGACAGATTGAGGGAAAACTAAATCCACCATGAGCAATAGTCGTCCTAATTATATATATCAAGCATGTGTCAAGCACACAGAAATATCAACCCCCATGGCGGAAAATATGGTTTGCAATGTTCATCCCCTAGGACTTATACCTTCATGGTGAGCTACATGACCCCATTTAAGTCCAAATTAAAATCACCTTGCATAGAATTCCAACCATTGAACCAGGAGTCATTCATTAAGGCATTTACCACTTGGTATTGTCTAACCAATATGCTTGGAAGCTAAACTATATATTCCAAACCAATCAACATATACATATTAACTCCCACGTGTAATTTAAAGATCCAAACCATGAAAATTAAATCTATACAATGGCATTTTTATATCTATTTATCCATTAATGCAATTCATTGAGTTCAAAAGCAAGTTAAATCATGCAATTCATCAACACTTAAAGCAAGATTACAAAGTGAGTTGAGGTTAATGCCAATTCCAAGTAAAAATTCATCCAATTCAATAAAAATTCATGACTCCCATTCCAACCATTTTAATAATGTATAATTCAATCCCAAAACATCAATTTAAAGCTTGAATAATCAATTCAAAACATGGTACAAGTAATTCAAACAGTGTCAACCTAATTTGAAAACCCTCAGTTAATTCACCTGATAATTCATTCAATTAATTCCAAAATGCAAAATTAAAGTTTAGGGATGAGAAGTAAGCTTGATACACACAAGTATTGAAATCAATTTCAAATTTAGAGCCCGAATGATGAATGCACTGTGATTCCCTTGAATATTCTTGAGTTTTGTGTTTAAGAGAGAATGGATAATTTTGATCTTTGAAAATCAAAGAAAGAGGCTTATTTTATGTTTAAATGTCCTAGAAGGGTAAAAACACAAAAATCCCCTAGCACTAAGTGAAAAAACAAAATTGTATGAAATTAACACACTAGAATGCCATGCCTTTGTTGTAGAGGTTATCTTCTGTGGAAGGCCAATATCATAGAGGTTAAACTTTGTGACACGGAATTATCACAAACCATCACTATATCAGGGTAAAAGAATAACCTCCCAAACTTCTTCCAAATATATAAAAACTTTTCCAAATTACCATTTTAACATCCCTAAACATAATTCAAATAAAAAAATAACATTACGCATGCGGTAGGATAAAAAATAAATGATCAAAATTGTAAGGGGTCTAACATTTCCGATTCTTAAAAATGACAAATTTTTTGGTGAATTGACCTACTTTTCAAAATTTTCCCCTTTTTAAAATTTTCTTTGATTTAGTTGACCTTGTTAGACAATTAATTTTTTCAACTCTCGTATCTTGTATTTTCTACTTGAGTACCATTTTCTACATATGCTATGAATATGGTAAATTAATTGATGAAGGGTTTCTTAGAATGTGTGTTTGATTGTCTTGTGTGGTGTGGTTTCAACTTAATCTTGTTAAATGAATCTGCCTAGAACTTTACCAATTGCTTTATCACTAAGAAAATAGTGTTGCCATGCTTCAGAAGGTATCTTAGTCCATTAAATGAGAGTGAACCATAAAATTGACCTAATATCCATCCCTATTGTGAGTTGATTGACCATTTCTTATCCCAATTTGTTCCTTGGAACCTATTTCTTGGACAATCTTATTTCAAACTAAAATTCATCTTTCATAATTCCTTATTTTTTAACAATCCCAACTTGATGCATTTAGTTGAATCAGTAAACCAACTTTGGCCCAAATTCTATGTTCAGGACTTGATGCATTTAGGTGAATCAGTAAACCAACTTTGGCCCAAATTCTATGTTCAGGGTAGAAGAACCATCGGATAAGATCTGGAATCAAAGTTTCATAGTATTAGGGATGATCCACTTTCTTTTCTATCAACCTAGTATTCGTTATAATGACTTTTTTTATGAAAAATCATAAAACAATGAAAAGAAGCAAAAACATATTGAAATTGTATTCTTAAATTTTAAAATATTTGAAGAAGTGTAGTTTTTTAAATGATAGGAGAATAAATATGGCTTTAAAATATTTGAGAATTGGTTATTTATGTGTCACAAGAAGTAAGATTTCGAAAAGAAATTTAGTTGAGGTCATATAAGATGCTTCAAGAGGGTAAAGTCATTATAACCTTAATTTATCCCACCTTATATTTTTCCTATGCAATAAGATGAAGTAAGACCTTAGTGATCTCCAAAGTAGAAAATACAATATGGTGAAGTAGAGCACATATTCAAGCCTATGGTATGGTATTTACGTTTATGATTGTCTTTGAGAGTTAGAGCAAATTGTGGTATTTCCATGTATAAAATTTTGATTATATCTTGAGAGAAAGAACCTTTTTGTTCTGTGGGCTATTGAATAAACTACTTATGATAGTAGATAACATTTATTGAGTTCTATGAGCATGCTCTTGGTTTAGTACCAATTAGACAACAATTAAAGCTTGAGGTTTATGAATTGAATATTTGATAGGTCATACTTATTCCAATATTTTAGAAATCATGAGGGAAAAGTAGTTATTACGAAAGAACCATAAGTCTAATATCCCAAGTACTATCATTTGTGTATAATTTTGATTTTATTGTGTTTGCATTAATTTACTCACGATAAGTAAAGGTTAAAGTTGGAGGTGTTGAATTGTCATTAATTTGTGTCTTATTCATCCAAAAGATGTTGGGAAATCAATTCCTGAATGGCAATTTGAGTTAGTTATAATGTGAGTTTTATGTGTTTTCAAGACTAAAGCAAGAAATAGTTGATAAAGAATAAGAAAGCAAGGGGATGGAGAATTGGAGCTAAAAATACTAAAAAGGATTGCCCATGGAGCTCAGTGTATCACCTAATTGTAGGCTTCATAGCCATAGTCAACAGATTTTAAAAGTTTAAAAGAAAGAAATGCGGCGATAAGAAGAAGTTCATCATACTATCAAATAGTTTGGCGAAACAACATTCTATAATTAAATTCACCATAAGCCAACTATTGGAGCTCAAGTTCAACACTAATTTTTTAATAGCCCGTATTATTCTAAGCTCGATCTAGCTCTTAGTTGCATTCTTCAGGGTCATAAAGATTAAGAATTTCATGAAGTATTTAGGACTTAGTCATTTTTAAGACTCCTAAACTTTACCGATATTTAATCTGGCTTCCTGACCCCAAAATGCTGATTTTCAAGTTGATTCATGATTAGGGATATCAAAAGTTTGTCTTGGGAGAGTTTCAGGTATAGGTTTCAAATTTATGGGTTGGTTTAAGATTAAAGATATTAAATGAGTTGAATTGGATATCAGGTTGGGTCATGACCCCAAGTTTACTTTGGTTTAAATGTGTTGGGTTGAAATGGGTAAAAATTGGGGTGGGTCTTGACGTGCCCAATTTAACCTGCTTAGTCTAAAAAATATTGACGAAATATTATTACCACTTGTAAATGAAAATTTTTTTAATGTCTTTAAAAAGTTTGGAGGATGAGTATGGAGTGGTGGTGGGAAAAAATAATTTTTTAAAATTTATTTTGTAGCGAGGGGTGTGGGGTAAGAGGTCGGGGGGTAACAGGGGTGGTTGAGGTAAAAATAAAATTAAAAGAAATTTAATTTGTTTATAAAAATAAATATTTTTTTTAAAAAATTAGAAGTGGGCGAGGTGTAGATGTGGGTTTGGGGATAAGGATTATGGAAAGGATGGGGATTGCGGTAAAGTTTTTTTAATTTTAAAAAATAACTTCTATTTTTTGAAAAAATAAAATTATTTTTAATGAAAAATCTGTAGTTTTTGTTTTTTTTTAGGGGGGGGAGGGGTTAATGGGGAGGAGGGGATATGTCATATAGTGAAGGAAGGTGTGGTGGTGTAGGGAGTAGGTGGAGATGGGGTTGGGGTATGATTGATATATTTTTTCAATAAAAAATATTTATTAACTTTAAAAAGTTAAAAGATTTTTAATCTTTTAGGGTGGACGTGGATGTGGGGGTTCGGGTAGGAAGGGGGAAATGGGGATGTGGTGGGGACAAAAAAAATTATAAAGTGCTTTTAAAAAAATAAAAATAATTTATTTAAGAAAGGTAGAGTAGGGGTGGGGTTAGTTGGCTTGTGGTGGGGTTGGGGTAAGATGGGGTTGTGGTGAGGTAGGTGATTTTGAGAGTGAATAGACACATTGCCCCCTTTTTGTCCTATTTTCATTAAGAAAATAATTTTTTTACCAAACGGGTTGAAGTAGAGATTGATTGGGCTCATTTGAAATCAATTTGAATATAGGTTCGGACTTAATGTGTCGAGATTTACCAAAGAGTAAATTATGTTGAACCCAACCCATTATGTTTTTTGCCAGTTAGGTGAATCAACTCAATTTGGGTTCATTTTGACACCCCTAGTTTTGGGATTTACGGATGAGGATCAGGGCATATTTCGATGGATGAAATAGAGAAACAATGTGATAAGGCTGCAATGTGTTGCTCTCTCCCAAGGTAGAGTGGTCCGCGACACGTGGCTTTTGCCCTCGGAGTAAGCTGCGAGGAATGTTGCTCTCTCTTGTGGAGAGAGAGGCACAGTGCATGGCTCTATCCCGCATAATTATATAGTTTAAGAGGCTAATGGGTATTTGAGTTATTTTCCTCATCCCAATTCATGCTAAACACGATTTTGGACTTCTAAAAGGGTATTATTTGCCCCTTTCACTCCAAATTACTCTTAAGATATCCTTCTCTTTCCCCAAGAACAAGCTTAAGATTTTCCCCAAAAATAAAGATTTCAAGCTTCTAAAGTCCAAAAAATCCTTAAGAACTAGCTATTAAGGTATTTGGGTATTCATCCATGGGTCCCTTCCACCAATGAAGCGCAAAAACCTCCTTTTTAATTAAATTGTAGAGTTTTTCCTTTACTATGGAATTTCATATGTTCAAGATGGGTTACATTCATGTGTTCCTTAGTAATGTGAATTCAATTCATGTCTATGTAAGATTCTTTGAATAGTTAGGTTGCTTTATACTTTAAATTTAAGTTTCACATGTCATATTCAAGTGAATTTCATGCTAAATCCCTAATTTAAGAATTTAGCCAGGTAACAACATTGTTTTCCTCATACTTAACATATTCCCATGTTCAATTTCATGACTCTCACATATTGGATGAATGTTTATGTTTCGGGTCTTTGAAACCAGGATCCTATACAAAACTTTTAAGCTTTAATATCGTATTTTTTGATCATTTGATGCTGGTAGTTATGAAGACCCAATACCTATGTGTCTTACATGATTTCAGATTGTCAAGTAATGATGTAGTTAAACCATGGATAATATTATTATTTTACTTAGTTGATATAATCACAATGAACACCACGAGAATTAATATCCGGTTATGTTTAGTTCTGTTCAGTATCAATGTCAGTTAAGTTGGGATTATGATTTAGCACCAAGCAAAACTATGGATGGGGGCTCACCCACCAATTAGGACTAGGTCTTTAGTAGCAGTCCCTAAGATCCAAAACTACGAATCCAGTGAAGGATTATATGATATAACCCACCAGTTTAGGACAAACACTCACTTAGGGGTCAATTGCAAGTTTAAGACTGGCTCATAGTCATTTGGGATATCATTCTTATATATCCACATCGTCACCCATATGTTAGTACCCGTGGCACGATACTGGAACACTTCTAAATAGGGTTACAAGTTAGACCCCAATTAGTTCATATTGGGGCATGTCGTTTACATGATTCCTCTCACAATTCCAGTCAGTATGTTAGTTTATCTCAGCTCAAGTTTGATTGACCAAGTTTATAGATTTATCAGGTATTTACTTACATGGATTTCAGCTTTTCAAATTTTAGGATATTTCAGTAACATGCTTATTCTTGGTCTTGAATTTTTTGATATTACATGTTTTTGTATTTATGTTTAGTCATCTCATGTATCACAGTAAATCCTCGTCTCATATACCAGCACATTCAAATTACTGGCTACAAACTTTTCTTTGTGGTATGTTTTCTTATAACATAGGTTGGGCGCTTAGTTTTCAGACCGTTCTTAGACAACTCAGTATTACTCAACAACAGTAGTTGTGAGTGTTCATCTATCAGGGATATGATATGTTTATCTTTGTTTTATTTTAATATTTCCTAATTTTTAGTCAGTCAAAGTTAGTTGGGGGTTTGTCTCATCAACTCCTCATGATGATTAGAGGCTTCCGACCAGTCTGACAATCAGTTAGTAAATAGTTGTTAAGTTTTTAGTATAATCAGTTATTACAAACATTTCAGAATTGTTATGTACATATATTCGACCTTCATATTTTAAGTATTTTATTAGTTTATCTTCCTCATATACTATTCTAGTGTCATTTATTAAGTGCTCAGAGAAGGTACCAGCTAATTTGTTAGCTTGTGGTTACTTTTCATTGCAAGCACCGTTGTCACAACTGGGGGGTATCCTAGGGTGGAAAAACTTTGTATCAGAGCCTATAGTTTTAAAGTGTCCTAGGGAGTCTGAAAGCGGCGTTGAGTAGATCTTGTGCATGGGTGTAAAGTGTGCCACACTTATGGGCAAGAGGCAATGAGATATTTTAGGTATGTTTCTCTTCTTTCAGTGTTCATGTCGTGCAAAAGTGCATGAGATCTATTCAATTTCTCTTTCTACCTCATCCTTCATTCTGTTTACCAAAAATGCCTTCTAGATGAAATAATAGAAAAAGGAACGATACTTAGCCCGCACTCCCATGTGTTCAAGAAGATCCCCTAAATAAGCATGTCTCTCAAGACTAATTTTGGCTACTTTCATGGCTTTAGGCGATTTTATAGTTGCTCAGAACAACCAGCAGGATGTTGGTCCACCTAATCTAATGGCAAATACAGCCGAAGTTAGGATTCGGGATTTTTCTCAGATGAATCCCCACTATTTTTGGTACCCAATTCTGAGAAGGATCCACAAGTATTTTCAGACATGGTACAAAAAAAGACAAATATCATAGGTGTCACTTCAAGTGATAATGCAGAGTTGGTTGCATAGCAGTTGTAGGATATAGCTCACACCTTTTTTAAGTAGTGGAAGGAGGACCAAGGTGTTCATACAGGGCCTATAAAGTGTAAGGAGTTTACCATAACTTTCTTTTACATTTTCTTTCCCTTAAAGTTGAGGAAAAATAATGTTAAGGAGTTCATCGATTCGAAGCAGTGTAATATGAGCGTGAAGGAGTACTCACTTAAGTTCATCTAGTTGGCGAGGTATGTTCCTGCTATAGTGGCGGATAATAGGTCTAGAATAAGTAAATTTGTATCAGGTGTAGTTGATAGTGTGGCGAAGGAGTGTAGGACCACCATGTTTACTAAGGAGATGGACCTATCTAGACTTATTGTTCATTTTCAGCAGATTGGGGAGGAAAAGAGTAAGGAGAGGAGAGCGAGAACAAGAGAGAAAGAACAAGTAGTTTTAACTTTTCTCAACCAAGGTTATAAGGTGGTAACCGTTCTTAGTTCCATCAGAAATTTTCATGCCTAGCTCCATCTTCATCTAGTGTGCCAATTCCTAAGTTCAGGCAAGACAATTGAGATATAGAGCAAGGATCTAAGTTCCAGAACAGTAAGAATAGTCATCGCACTAATCCACTTTGCCAGAGATGTGGTAGGAATCATGAGGGTGAGTGTAGGGCTGGTAGTGAGTTATGTTTTAGATGTGGAAAAAAAGGCCACAGTATCTAGGAGTGTTCATTAGTTGCTTAAAGGGAAAAAGATTCATGCCAGCAGGGCCAGCCTAACCTTTTATCATCTCAAGCAGGTTGCCCGACTCAGTAGGGTCCCATTCTAGTGCAACCTGTGGGCCGCTTAATAATAGATTGTATGCTCTCTTAACTAGGCATAATTAGGAAAGTTCCCTTGACGTGGTTATGGGAAAGTTTTAAGTTTTGCATCTTCATGTTTATGATTTATTAGACCCCGTAGCTTCAGTTTCTTTTGTGACCCCTTACATAACGATCAATTTTGGTGTTGGTCCCTGAATATTAGAAGAGTTTTTCACTATTTCTACTCCAGTTGGTAAATTTATTATAGCAAGACGGTATACAAAAATTTCTCAGTCACAGTATCTTTGAAGATCACCTCTGTTGATCTGGTAGAGTTAGATATGATTGAATTTGATGAGCTTGTCGAGATGCATTGTCTCCACTCATTCTATGCTTTAGTTTATTGTAGAAATAGAGTTGTTAAGTTTCAGCTACCCAATGAACCAGTCATTGAATTGAGGGGTAGTACTTTAGTTCTTAGGGGTCACATTCTTTCTTATCTTATAGCAAGAAAGATGATATCTAAGGGGTGTGCTTACCATCTTGTTTGAGACAAGGACTCAATTTTTTACTCCTAGTCTTGAGTCAGTTTTAGTAGTAAGAGAATTTCAAGTTGTGTTCCCTGAAGGTCTTCTTGAAGTTCCTCCTGAAAGGGAAATGAACTTCGAAATAGATCTTCTCTAAGGGGTGTGCTTACCATCTTATTTGAGACAAGAACTCAATTTTTGAGACTCCTAGTCTTGAGTGAGTTTTAGTAGTAAGAGAATTTCAAGATGTGTTCCCTGAAAATGTTCTCAAAGTTCCTCCCGAAAGGGAAATTAACTTCAAAATAGATCTCCTTTCAGATACCCAAGCAATCTCTATTCTGCTCTAAAGAGTGGATCAATTTGGATTAAAGAATTGTAGAAACAGTTAAAACATGTCTCATATAAAGGTTTCATCAGCCATAGTGTTTCTCCATGGGGCGCTCCAGTTCTGTTCATGGGTACGAAAGACAGTTCTCTCATAATGTGCATCGATTACCGTCAGTTGAATAAAGTCACAATCAAGAATAAGTATCCACTTTCTAGAATTGATTACTTGTTCTACCAATTTTAGGGTGCCATTTATTTCTTTAAGATAAACCTTAGATCCGGCTATTATCAGCTTAGAGTCAGAGAATGTGACATTCAAAAGACAACCTTCAGAACTAGGTATGGTCACTTTGAAATTCTCGTTATGTCTTTTCGACTAATGACTGCCCCTGCAGCTTTCATGGACTTGATGAATAGGGTGTACAAGCAGTACTTAGACGCATTTATCATAGTCTTTATTGATGATATCCTTGTGTATTCCCATAGTTAGGATTATCATGCAAACCATATGACTATTTTATTGCAGACGCTTTTAGCTTATCAGTTGTTCGCCAAATCAGTAAGTGAAAATTTTGTCTAAGATCAATAGCTTTCCTTGGACATTTTATTTCCAATGATTGCATCCGAGTTCACCCTCAAAAGACCAAAGAAGTGAGAAACTAGCCTAGAACCATCTGTCCATTAGATATTAGGAGTTTCTTGGTTTTAGCTAGCTAAGTGTTCAAATTATCAGCAGGTTGAAGTTAAGAGCCAACAGCGTAGTGGTACACTTTAGGAGTTTAGCATCCTCACTTGAAAGTGGGAGATGGTGAACATAGATTTTGTGACAGGATTGCCTCGAAAACGTTGTCTACATGATTTGATATGAGTCATTGTTAATTGAATGACCAGATAAACTCATTTCTTGCTAATTCATACTTCGGACATCACTGAGAATTATGCCAGGATTTTTCTTAGGGAGGTACTGAAGATTCATTGGATTCTATTGTCTATCATTTCATACAGAGGTACTTAGTTCACCTATTATTTTTGAAAGTCTTTTAATAATGGTCTAGGTACTGAAGTTCATCTCAATACAACCATTTATTCTCAGATAGATTGTAAGGTAGAGAGGACCATTTCGACTTTAGAGGACATATAGAGGGCCTGTGTTATTGACTTTAAAGGTAGTCGGGATGACCATTTACCTTTGATTGAGTTTGCCGATAAAAACAATTATCACCCAAGTATTCAGATGGCTTTGTTTGAGGCTCTATTTTGAAAGAGATGTAGATCTCCTATTGATTGGTTTGAAGTAGTTAAAGCTGCTTAGGTAGGGCTAGATTCAGTGTTTGAAGCAATGGAGAAAGTTCAGTTGATTCGGGAGAGGTTGATGACAGCCCAAAGCCATCAGAAATCTTATGCAGATGTGAGAAGAAGGGATCTTGAGTTTGAGGTTGGTGATTTGGTCTATTTGAAGATTATTGCCAATGAAGGGAGTGAAAAGTTTTGGCAAAAAGGGGAAACTCAGTCCCCGCTATATCGGCATTTTTAGAATCTTGCACTGTTTTGGGATGGTAGATTATTGACATGACCCAAACTAGGTCCTTGCCATAATAGGCAATCCCAAGCCCGACCAGGACCAAGAATCGCCTCCTTTACCCAAATCGACCACCAAACGCATAACATGAGTTGGCTGAAGTCCAAAGGTATAACAAGATATCGTATTCACCCATGTGGTGAGTCTTGAATAAGAGTATATCCGAGACCAACCCAACTAAGTCCAACCACAAAATAACTAACCTAAACCGATTCAGAAACCATAAGCCAATTACTTGATAATAAGCATATGTATGAATATACATGAAACATAACCAATCCACACCATACCCAAGTCTACATTTGTCCATTCAAAGCCTATAGATCAACCAAAAAGTTCCTAGTCGGGACATGCCCCCGACCATATCCGAAAACCAAAGACTATGAATGATAAGAGATATGTAAATGAACCTATGACATGAAATAGGTACCTTTCGGACTTTAGAAGCTAAGCACTTCAATGCAGCATCGACGGTCGCCGAATCCGATCACTAATAAGAAAAAGTAGAGTAGTTGGTCCTTGTATAGCGTGGGTATACAACAACGCAAAGATGGGTTAGTAGGTGAGCAATAGCATACTCTCAGGATAAGGATAAAATAATTCCATTTAAAAAACCCAATAAAATCATTCATAAGGCATACAACCTTGTATATATATAAATATAACCATACCGGGAAAGGGAACTAGGTTTAGCATGCCTTTAAAACCATTACATAAGCTGTGTAGCTTTTCCGTCCTAAACCACCCATAGGCTATATAGGTTCAACTCTCCCTACTTGAAGGTCCCCAATGCGTGTAGCCGCACGACCAGGGAAACTACCCTAGGATGACTTGCATATCCCCCAAAATATAGTGTGACATCATGCAAATGGCTACCAAGACCAACCTCACATCGACAAATATGATTTTCTAGTCTTGGTTCCCCAAAGATCTCAATCTTCATGGCTTTGCTACACATCCCACCATTGTTGCGCAATTAAAAGTATTACCAAGCAACCAATCAATCCATTTACCCTTTATTAACCTAGTCCATTTAGCGATGGTATCTTCATACCGACTATACTTGCAACTACAATCAATAACAAACCATATATAGGTTTAAAAGGACTTCCAAGTGCACTTCCATTTACCGTATTAAACAACTTAGGAGATCTCATTTACCCCACAAGCACGATTAACATCTCAAAAATGAGTATCTATCTAAAGTTCATCATTCAAGGTATGTGGGGTTTTTCAACATGAACTCTTTCATTCTTGTGCCCAAAAGTAAATTTCCTTTACAAAGACATGATTTTTATTTGATTTTTACAAATTTGAAGCATGAACCCATATCTTATGATGATTATTATGAAATATTGATATTTATGATTTTGAAAGATGAATTTACATGTGTGGAGATATAAAGCATGAATCTTGAACGATATTTATCATGATTTTGATATTTGGGTCGTGAATCCCCATTGAAAATTGTATTTTTTTGAGAAAGTGTTGTTATAAGCACGTTGATGTTGAATATTTTAGATATTTTGAATGATTTGACCTTTTGGTCTTAGTGGATTTGTTTTGAACTCGAGTGTAAAAGAAATCCACAACGTGGTTGATTTTGATAGATGGGAAGCATGATGGCTCCCGATGTATATTTATATATTACTGGAATTGTTTTGTTGTGGATTGTTTTTAAAATGATCTGAGCTAAGTGTAGGAGAAATTTTTAGCTTCGAGTGGGACGTATATAGCGACCTTACTTCCCTAGAACTACGTGCCTCCAAAGGAGTGAGCCTGAGGGTGATTTATATAGTGACCACTAGTTTATGTGGATTTGATATTGATAGTCCTACTCCGATGGCAAGGATAGGATGGCTCTCCCCAATGTGGATTATACATTAGACTCCATGTAGCTCACATGGTTTATGTCGGTTATAGGATCTCCCAGTATGTGTGTATTTCCTTGTGTCTTTGGTGAATGGTGAAGTGATTTGAAAGTGAAATTGTGAAAGTTATTCTTTTGAAAGATTTACATGATATTTACATTATGAGAATTGATATTCTTGATGAACTAAAAGTGATTGACAAATTATATGATGACTCACATGTCTTATTGTACTTATTTCATCCTCTCATGATTATGATGATTTTGTTCAGGCTATGTGAGTATTTTATACATCCTGCATATTTCTTATAAATATTTATGATGACGATGTTTATACAACTGCATACACCCCTATATACTCAGTTTCTTTCCATAGTACTGACCCATACCTTCGGATATGGGCTACATTTTCTCGTAATGTAGGTTCAGGTGCTCAGTTCTAGGTTTGACAGTGATTCTTTGGGCACATAGTTTACATCCTCTGTTGTGGTGAGTCCTTATGTTCCGAGGATGTGATGTCTATTGTTAGTTTCACAGAATTATTTACATTTGATAACTGAGTATGAGTCAGTTGGGGCATGTCTCAATGGCTCGCTGGTTTTATTGATTTTCTTAGAGGCTTATCAGACTAGTATAGATATTGGGAGTTGACTAATAAGTCGTATTTTGTTATCTTTCTAAAATTCTTTTCTTCTTGGATGATGATTACTCTATTGATATTTGAGGGTTATTTATGGAAACCTCATTGATTTGTGTTGAACTGAATAAAAATGGCTCAAAGGGTTAGCTTGGGGCTACTCGTAGCCTCAAGCATCGTGTTATGCTCCGAGACCCATTTTCTAGGGCGTTACAAACTTTGTAACAGAGCCTAAGGTTTTAAGGTGTCCTAGGGAGTCTGACAAGCCGCGTTAAGTAGAGTATTGATAATCAGCATATAGTGCACCACATCTATGAGCAAGAGAATACAAGATATTTTAGGAAAAAGTATGATTCTTTCTTTCAGAAGTCTATCGTGCTTAAAGTGTCTCTCTTTGCTATTGATTCATGCTCTCCTCTTTCAAAAATATGCTTCCACATCGAGCGAGAAGAAAAAATATTGGTCAGTAACCTCAACCCGCTGATCCATTGAATGAAAAGGTGTCTAATGCTAAATTTTGGGCTGCCTTTCAGGCGCTGGCCCAAGCTGTTACTGCAAATATTCAGGCCAACTCAGCCTCGGCTCCACAAAAGCAGGGAGGTAATTTAGCTGCTACCAGGATCTGTGACTTTATGTGGATGAATTCGTCGGAATTCTATAGGTCCAAGTCTAATAAGGATCCACGGTTGTTTATAGATAAGGTGCGGAAGATTACTCAGGTGATGCGTGTATCTGAGGAACATAGTGTGGAGTTGGCTGTGTATAAGTTAAAAGACCTTGCTTATGACTGGATTGTTGCTTGGAGGAAAGGTAGAGGTGAGGGAGCTGTCCCTACAACTTGGCAAGAGTTCCAGGATGCATTCCTGGATAATTTTTTCCCTTTGGAGATAAAGAGAGCGAAGGTGTAAGAGTTTATGAACCTGGGATAGGGCTCTATGACTGTTAGGGAGTACTGTCTAAAGTTCAATCAGTTGGCCAAGTGTGCTCTTGACTTAGTGGCTAGTAATCGGGCTAGTATGAGTAAGTTTATGACTAGAGTGTCTAGTTATGTGGTTAAGGAGTATAGGTCTGCTATGCTGAATAGTGAGATAAATCCTTCTAGGCTGATGACTCATGCCCAATAGATTGAGGCAAACAAGATTAAGGAGAGAGATAAAATGAGAGGGAATAAGAAAGCTAGGTCCGAGCAGCACGAACAGGGTTAGACTAGATCGTAGAGAGGGAGTCGCCCTCAGTATCAGGATCATTTGTCTATGCTAGCACCATCATCTGCAAGTGCTCCCGTGCCTAGAGGTAGGCAGGAGCAAGGTAGCAGGTCATATGCATCCAGGTCCCAGTACAGTGCTGGCAGTAAGCCAAATCGTCCCCTGTGTCCTAAGTATGGTAGGGCTTATTCGGGTGAGTGTTGGGGTGAGAAGAGGGGTTATTTCCAGTGTGGCGACATGGGTCACAAAGTTAGATATTGTCCACAGAATGAACAAGGGCGTCGTGACTATCGTTCTCAGACCTAGACTCAGACTGTTAGTGCAACAGTTCCAGCAACTCGTCCAGCCCCAGCTCAGGGTACCTCTTCTAGCAATGCTGGCGGGCAGCGCCAAAATAGATTCTATGCTTTACCATCATGCCAGGAATAGGAAGACTCTCCCGATGTTGTTACTAGTATGCTTCGTATATTTTAGTTTGATGTGTATGCTTTGTTGGATCCTGGATCCAGTTTCTCATATATTACACCTTTGATTGCTGTAAATTTTGAAATGAGTCCTGAGATTATTCTTGAGCCTATCCTAGTTTCTACCCCAATGGGTGATTTGATTGTTGCCCAGAAAGTGTATAAAAAGTGTCCTGTTACCATTCTTCATAGAGTTTTGTTGGCTGATCTAATTCAGTTAGACATGGTATATTTTGATGTGATTCTAGGTATGGACTGGCTGTATTCTTCTTATGCCTCGATTGATTGTCAGGCCCGAGTGGTCAAGTTTCAGTTTCTGGGTACATCCGTGTTTGAGTGGTTTGGGAATTCTGTGTCACCTAAGAGTCATTTTATCTCTTACCTCAAAGCTACCTCAAAGCTAGAAAGCTTATTTCTAAGGGGTATATTTACCATTTGGTTAGAGTCAAAGAGACTTAGTCTGAGACTCCAACTCTCGAGTCTGTTAACGTCGTTAATGAGTTTTCTGATGTCTTTTTGGATGATCTCCCAGGGATACCTCCTGATAGAGAGATAGAGTTTGGGATTGATCTTCTTCCTGATACTCAGCCAATTTCTATTCCTCTTTACCGTATGGCCCCTGCAGAACTTAAGAAGTTAAAAGAGCAACTCAAAGATCTACTAGATAAGGGTTTTATAAGGCCTAGTGTTTCTTCTTGGGGTGCTCTAGTGTTGTTTGTGAGAAAAAAAGATGGCTCATTGCGTATGTGCATTGATTACCGCCAACTGAATAAAGTCACCATAAAAAATAAGTACCCCTTTTCGAGAATAGACGATTTGTTTGACCAATTGCAACGTAAAAGTTATTTCTCAAAGATAGACCTTCGTTCTGGCTATCATCAACTCAAAGTTAGGGAGTGTGACATCCTGAAAACCGCTTTCCAAACTTGTTATGGCCATTTTGAGTTTCTTGTTATGTCTTTTGGTTAACTAATGCCCAGTAGCTTTCATGGACCTCATGAATCGAGTGTTCAAAACATATTTGGATATGTTTGTCAAAGTGTTCATCAATGATATACTGGTGTACTCCCATAGTGAGGATGAACATTCTAATCATCTCCGAACTGTCTTGCAAACCCTTAAAGATTACAAGTTATTAGCCAAGTTCAGTAAATGTGAGTTTTGACTAAGGTCAGTTCCTATTTTGGGTCATATCATTTCTTCCAAGGGTATTATAGTTGATCCCCAAAAGACCAAAGCTTTTGGAAATTAGCCTAGACCTATTTCTCTGACTGATATCAAAAGTTTCATGGGTTTACCTAGCTATTACCGCAGTTTTGTTGAGGTTTTATCCTCTATAGCGTCTCCTATGACTCGGTTGACCCAAAAGAAAGCGAAGTTCTTGTGGTCCAAATCTTGTGAGAAGAGTTTTCAGGATTTGAAGACTCGACTCACTTCAGCCCTTGTTTTGACTTTACTAGATGGTGTTGATGGTTTTGTGGTATACTGTGATGCTTTGAGAGTTAGCTTGGGTTGCGTATTAATGCAGAAGGGTAAGGTGATAGCTTATGCTTCTAGACAGTTGAAACCCCATAAGAAAAATTACCCCACCCATGACCTTGAGTTGGCTGCTGTTGTGTTTGCTTTGAAAATCTAGTGACACTATTTGTATGGTGTACATGCTGATGTTTTCACTGATCATAAGAGTCTGCAGTATGTGCTTACCCGTAGAGAATTGAATCTTAGGTAGAGACGATGGTTAGAATTGTCAAAGGACTATATATGAGTGTGTTGTACCATCCGGGCAAGGATAATGTTGTGGCGGATGCCC
The DNA here is from genome assembly GCF_002878395.1 of Capsicum annuum. Taxonomy (NCBI): domain Eukaryota; kingdom Viridiplantae; phylum Streptophyta; class Magnoliopsida; order Solanales; family Solanaceae; genus Capsicum; species Capsicum annuum. Next base: position 232,371 of record NW_025889970.1, on the reverse strand, counting down.
TAAGTAGAGTGTCCATGGGTAGTGTTTCGCATATGGTAGAAGGTAAGAAATAGTTGGCTCGTGATATACATCGTTTGGCTAGATTGGGGGTTAGGTTGTTTGACTATGCTGAAGATATTATAGGGGTTCAGAGTAGTTCCAAATCCTCTTTGGTTTTGGAAGTGAAGGAAAAACAATATTTAGATGCTAGTTTGGTCAGACTGAAGGAGTCAGTTAAGGACCAAAAAGTAGAGGTTTTCTCCCAAGGGGGAGATGAGGTGTTAAGATTGCACGGTAGATTGTATGTCCTGAATGTTGATGATCTGAGACTGAGGATTATGGCTTAAGTGCACGGGGTACGATATTCTATTCATCCTGGTGCCACCAAGATGTACCGAGACTTACAGGAAATCAATTGGTGGAGTGGCATGAAGAAAGATATAGTAGCATTTGTAGCTACGTGTACAACATGCCAAAAGGTTACGGTTGAACACCAAAGACCTGGTGGTATGATGTAAGAGTTTAGTATTCCCACCTGGAAGTGGGAAGAGATAAATATGGATTTCGTGATTGGTTTACCTCCTTTCTGACTCCATCATGATTCCATTTGGGTTGTGGTTGATAGGTTGACTAATTCTACTCATTTCTTGCTTGTTCATATTTCATATACTGCTATGGATTATGCTAGATTGTATATTCGAGAGCTAGTCAGACTGCATGGAGTTCCCTTGTCTATCATTTCGGATAGGGGTACTCAGTTCACTTTGCAATTTTGGAAAGCTTTTCAGAAGGGTCTTGGTACCCAAGTGCTTTTGATTTCTACTTTTCATCCTCAGACCAATGGTTAGGATGAGCGGACCATCCAGACCTTAGAGGATATGTTGAGAGCTTGTGCACTTGACTTTAAGTGAAGTTGGGATGATCACTTATTATTAATAGAGTTTGCTTACGATAACAATTTCCACTCTAGTATTGGCATGGCTCCATTTGAAGCCTTATATGGTAGGAAGTGTAGATCACCCATAGGTTGGTTCGAGGTGGGGGAAGCGGCTGTGAGTGGTCCTGATTCGGTATTTGAGAATATGGAAAAAGTTAAGTTGATTAGGGAAAGGTTGAAAACTGTGCAGAGTCGTTAGAAGTCATATGCGGATGTAGAAGGAGAGACCTTGAGTTTTAAGTTGGTGACCTAGTGTATCCGAAAATTTCACCCATGAGGGAGGTGAAGAGTTTTGGAAAGAAGGGGAAGCTTAGTCCCCGTTATGTTGGTCCTTACAAAATTCTTAGCCATGTTGGTAAGGTAGCTTATGAGGTTGAGTTGTCCTCTGTTCATCCAATATTCCATGTCTTCATGCTTAGAAAGCATATTAGCAATGTTGTGGCAGTGGATTCCTCTGTAAGTGCCGACATTCAAGAAAATCTTTCTTTTGATGAGATTCTTGTTAAGATTCTTGATTTCAGTGTCCGAAGACTAAGGAACAAAAAAGTTCCCTTGGTCAAGGTGCTGTGGTGAAACCAATTTGTTGAGGGTGCAGCTTGGGAAGCTGGCGGATATGCGATCGAAGTACCCGCACCTATTTTCTGCGAACTCCGATCAAGCTTAAGGTACCGTTCTTTCCTAAATCATGCACTTTTGATAAAAGTTGCAGCAGTTCAACTGTCATTTATTATGTGTTCAAATGTAGTTTCTTGAATTTATACATTCTATGTTGCATTCGGAGTGAGAAACGATGTGGGGATGAGTCTAACGAAGGGTTTCAGCTATATGCTCTATTCCTTATCTAATCTTGGCATGTCTAGCATCATTCGAGGAAGAATGTTTCCAAGGGGGATGATGTAATACCCCGGGAAATTTTTTGTTGAAATTTTGTGCGTAAACGTGCTGAGTTCTATCTTCTAGAATGAATTATAAATTTTTCGTGTGGAATGTCTTAGATTATGACCCACCATTAAGTAGAGTATCGAATAATACCTCCAACGATATGTGGATCATCCAAAATGGACACCCGAGCGACGAGTTATGAACATTCTGATCAAACCGTGAATAGTAGTGAACAGCAAAACGTGCAGGAAAAAGTACTTAGGCCTGACCTATTTTTTCTCCAACTTTGAACGATCATAACTCCTTGTAAATAATGATCTGGGTGATCTACTATGTATAAAAGGAAAGCTCTGCGAGTCCTCTTTCCAAAGAAATTAGTTTCATCCAATTTGTCTATCGAAGCAAAAGGTTATGGTTGATCTACTTCAGCCTATTAAAAGTGAATTTTTGGGTAAACTTCAAACGATCATAACTCTTTGTACACATTGATCTAGGTGAGATACTATATATCAACATAAATATATGAGAGTCCTCTTTCTAATGAAATTGGTTTCATCCAATTTGGATATCGGTGTAAAACGTTATGGTTGATCTACTTCAGACTATCAAAACAGTCCACCAAAGGACAGATTCGACAATTATTTGATTTTTAGGGGCGTTTTGGGCATTCCCCCTCGCCTAAAATCCGTCCAAACCCTATATTAAAGCCTATTAGAAGCATTATATGTTATATTTCATCAAATTCCCTCAAAAAGAAAACCCTAAGCTCCTACATCCAACTTCAAGAACCTCCAAAATTCACCATTGATTCTGCAAATTTATTCAAGATTCCAAGTTCCTAGTTTAAGAACTCCAAGAACCATCATTCAAAGGCATGATTAACATCTCAAAAACAAGTATCGATCTAAAGTTCATCATTTAAGGTATGTGGGTTTTTCAACAAGAACTCTCTTTCGTTCTTGTGCCCAAAAGTAATTTTCTTTATAAAGGCATGATTTTTATTTGATTTTTACGAATTAGAAGCATGAACCCATATCTTATGATGATTATTATGAAATATTGATGTTTATGATTTTGAAAGATGAATTTACATTTGTGGAGATATAAAGTATGAATCTTGAACGATATTTATCATGAATTTGATATTTGGGTCTTAAATCCCCTTTGGAAATTGTGTTTTTGAGAAAGTGTGTATTATAAGCACATTCATGTTGAATATTTGAGATATTTTGAATGATTTTATCTTTTGGTCTTAATGGAGTTGTTTTGAACTCGAGTGTGAAAGAAATCCACAACGTGGTTGATTTTGATAGATGGGAAGCATGAGGGCTCCCGATGTATATTTATATATTACTGTAATTGTTTTGTTGTGGATTGTCTTTGAAATAATCTGAGCTAAGTCTGGGAGAAATATTTAGCACCGAGTGGGAGGTATAAAGCGACCTTACTTCACTAGAAGTATGTGCCCTCGTAGGAGTGACTCTGGGGCTGATTTATATAGTGATCACTAGTTTGTATAGATTTCATATCGATAGTCCTACTCAGATGGCAAGGATAGGACGGCTCTCCCCAACGTGGGTTGTACGTTGAACTCCATGTCGCTCACATGGTTTATGTCGGTTATAGGATCTCCCAGTGTGTGTGTGTTTCATTGTGTCTATGGTGAATGCTGAAGTGATTTGAAAGTGGAATTGTGAAAGTTATTCTTTCAAAAGATTTAAATGATATTTACAGTATGAGAATTGATATTGTTGATGAAGTGAAAGTGATTGACAAATTATTTGATGACTCACATGTGTTATTGTACTTATTTCATCCTCTCATGATTATGATGATTTTGTTCGGGCTATGTGAGTCTTTCATACATCCTGCATATTTATAAGAAATATGCAG
>NW_025889970.1:228038-228580 GCF_002878395.1 Capsicum annuum | reverse complement strand
GAAAGTGGAATTGTGAAAGTTATTCTTTCAAAAGATTTAAATGATATTTACAGTATGAGAATTGATATTGTTGATGAAGTGAAAGTGATTGACAAATTATTTGATGACTCACATGTGTTATTGTACTTATTTCATCCTCTCATGATTATGATGATTTTGTTCGGGCTATGTGAGTCTTTCATACATCCTGCATATTTCTTATAAATATTTATGATAATGATATTTACATAACTGCATACCCCCCCCCCCCATAAACTTGGTTCCTTTCTATGGTACTGACCCACATCTTCGGATGTAGGCTACATTGTCTCAAAATATAGGTTTAGGTGCTCAGTTTCAGGTTCGACTGTAATTCTTCGGGCATGCTGTTCTACATCCTCTATTGTGGTGAGTCCTCATATTCCGAGGACGTGATGTCTGATGTTGGTTTCATGGAATTATTTACATTTGATAACTAAGTATGAGTCAGTTAGGGCATGTCTCAATGGCTCGCTGGTTTTATTGATTTTCTTAGAGGCTTGTTAGACTAGTATAGATGTTGA